>NW_020950239.1:12909045-12995392 GCF_900497805.2 Vombatus ursinus | reverse complement strand
AAAAGTTCAACTTCAAGGAGATTAAATAACTTTTCCATTTAATGGCGTAACTGAGTGATGGTTCCATACTATATACCAAATGCTTTTTCCACTATACTAAATTGACTCCATCCTCACACTCTCCAGTCATCAAGTTCAATACAGCTTTTGTACTAAGATGCTTCAATAACCATCCTTTCCTTTAAATACTGATTATTACTATCCTAATCTAATTCCTAACCTTATGCCCAGGTTACTATAATAGATTCCCATCTGGCCTTCTTAACCCCAATGACTTGTGATCTCAATTTATCTTTCATTGCACTTCTATGCTAATATTCCTCCAAAGCTATTTTCACATGTCAATTCTATTGATTCATGATCAACAATGCTTGTGTCATGTCATACATGACTTTATTGTTTGCAAAAACTACCCTGGGCTAACTTCACTCTAAAAAATCGTTGTTAAGACATGATCAATGATATTTATTGGACTAGGTAATTCCTGAGTGTGAATCTACAAGAAGTCCCAAAGAATATAGGCACTAATATAGCACCTCTGCTCAAATACCTGAAATGGCTACTTTGCTATTACTTAAGTAAATATTTCTGCTTGCATAACATGGCACTCTGAAACTTGAGCTCTCTCTACCTATCCAACTTTATTTTCCACACTTCCCAACATGTACAAAGTCTTTTTTTTCATTGTTGAATGCATTTGCTATTTCAACATGTATACGATTTTAACATATACACTCACTTCAACACATGTAATTATTTATATACAATGCATCACATTTAATAATATGAATTCTAAATTATATACACAAATTTGAAATTTTCAACTATCTGTCTATCATTTCTATCTTTCTATATAGAATTTCACTCCTTTCCTTTTTAATCTATTTCCTGGGCTTCCTTAAAGACTTAGGTCAAATCCCACCATCCCCAGGAAGATTCCCCTTTGCTCACACATTTTTCTCTAACCTCCTTTATCATTCATGAACTGTAATATACAATTTATCCTTAATTTTTTTACTTCATCATTTTTACTATTTGCCGTATTTTTATGTTAGTCATCTTTTGGGTTTTTTTGTAATCTTGTTCTTATTAATACTGTTTTACATAACATCCATTTTTACTTTATCTCTTCTCATCCCTTATGTAATTTATTGCAAATAAATAAATAAATGAAAGGCAAAAAAGCAGTTCAGCAAAACTAAGCAATAAATCAACTGCCTCTGACAGTATATGTGATATCCCACACATATAGTTCATCAGATCTGCAAAGAAGGGATGGACATACATTTTTCCATCTCCTTTCTAGGTCCCAACTTGGCTATTTTAATTACAGCATTCAGAGATTTTTAACATTATTGTGGTTCTTCCCATTTCTGCCAGAACTAGCTTGAATGCAAGGACAATGCAGTGTACTTATCCTATATCCTTCTCCAGTACTTAGCAAGGTGAACTCATAGTAGGTGCACAAAAATATTTGTTGATTGATCGATTAATAAATGTTATAAACAGACTGCAAATCATAACCCAGTTACTCAGACCCATCTCTGTATAGGAAAGTCTAAAAACCAAGGGAGTCTTCCCATGGAAACACCTCCTTGTCCATAGAGGCAAGGAAATCACAGAGCTTAGTCAATTTGGGAATGAAAGTTTTAGTATTCTGGTAACTTACTTGAAATTTCTAAAGATAGCTTTCTTATGTCCAAAATGCTGGTTGGTCAAGAACATTTTTAAAATCCACATTGAATCCATTTTTCTCACTTGGAGATATTTGCAATTGTAATGTGACAGAGTGGTCTATTTTGAGCAGCTTCAAAATCAAAATGCCCATTACCTTCTGCTAACCACAAGTATGGAAATTATGCATGGATAAACGATGACCTATGCCACAAATTACCTGCAAAAATTTGGGCTGGGCTTTTGCCAGTCACCATTCCAATTAATTACCCCCAAAATGGCTGGTTGGCACCAGACCAAATAGTCTCATCAGTATGCAGCACCACTGCTCTCAGGAAGAAGAAGGGGAAAATGAGAAAGGTTAGAGGATATTAGATTCCATAAAGGCTGGAATGGTGAGGAAGGGAATTCTGTAATGTCTCTGAGGATGTATTTTTTGCAAGTCTCCCAAACCTTTTATCCCACCTGAATTACAAGATTGGCACACAAGCTTGTCCTGAAGATAGATTAGGCCAACATCATCTCAGATGAAAGCAGAGAGCGTGGCTGCCACACAGGTGTTTGGTATTGGATATGCCCTCAGACAGAAGGTATTTTTGGGTAATGGTAGTGGAAGAAGAGAGGAAAACTAGGGAAATAAATCATAATTTTTCAGAGCAAGAGTGTGCCAATTTCCCGTCCTAGATGAATACTGGGACCCATTACCTCTTGTGTTTCATCGTAATTCAACTCCCAATCATTTCTAGCTTTTAGTAATAATAACTAACACAATTCAGGAGGAAATAATAGCAAAGATCCATTCAAAACTGTAAGTAAATTTATCAAGGCATACTCAAGATAGGTATAGATATATACACATATATACATATATAACACATATATGTATATATTTATGAATGTATACATATCTGTATATGCAGTTGTATATAAAACATTCATTAGAGAAATAAAGAACCAATTAAATAATTAGAGGAATAATCAGTGTTCATGGCTGGGTCAACCCAATGTAATCAAATTGATTTTGCTAAATAAATTAATTAGCTGGTTTAGTACCATACCAATAAAGTTATTAAGGCAATACATTATGAAGAGAAACAAAATAACAATAAAATTCATTTGAAGAAAATCATGAAATAGAATAGGAATGAAGAACACATTCAGACTTCAAATTATATCAGAAAATAGTAAGTGCCAAAACTTTATGAATGGCTCAAAATTAGAAAAGCATTTCAGTAAAACTGACTAGAAAATGTTGAAGCAAAAACAATTGAATTCAAAACCCAGTTTTCTTTAAATCAAAAAAATAAATTATTTGGGGAAGAATTATGTAATTGATAAAAAAAACAGGTTGGGCAAACTGGAAAGCACTTTGGCAGGAATCAGATTTATACTAATGTTTATATATCACTATAAGCTCAAATCCAATGCACAATCTGACTATTAATCATACATTTCTTTCAAAATTAAAAATTAGCTCAATTATATTTTACAAATATGATTGGAGAAAAATTTAAATAAAAGCTCACAAAATATATAATATTCATCAAATCAAATTTTAAAAATTTTGCACTAATCAAATAAACACACTAGGATTACAAAAGAAACTGTTAATGGTGGGGGGGAAGGGATCCTTTCTTTAAAATATCTTGATCCAATATGTTCACCTTACTCTTACCAAAGTGAAGCTGACTACACGGCCCACTCAAGGGTCTCAAATACCTATGAGGGGTCAGGGATGTCTTTCCCTAAGTTTATCAGTTTTTTTAGAATGTACTAATAAGCCAAATGTCCCCTTATGCAACTCTGCAGTGAGAGACAGAAACAGCAGCAGGGCCATAAGCTCATGGGCCATATGGGAGAAAAAAGTCTGGGGCTTCTCACTCAACCAGTGGCTTACAATAGTCTTCCCATCTCCTTACTGGGACACAGCCATGCAGGGTAGAGGAAAATGCTTTGGCCAATGAATGCCTCTTGATGTACTTTATTATGTCATTTTATACTCACAACAATCCTAGGAGGTGGGTGCTATTATTACCTCTATTTTATAGATGAGGAAACTGAGGCAAATAAAAGTTAAGTTACTTGCCCCTGGGTAACACAGCTAGCACCTAAAAATGCATTTGAACATAGATCTTCCTGATCCTAGGTTCAGCACTCTGTCCACTGGGCTGCCTAGAAAGTGCTCTATTTCATCTTTTATAATATTCAAAATGCAAATTCATCCCACTGTTGTGAGTGTTAAAACTTCTGTTCTCTAACTTTTTGATAGTATGACATTTTACATTAGACTTGTTTATTCATTCAGAATTTATTGTGTAATATGTTATAAGATACTGAGCTAACGTTATTTTCTGCCAAACTATCATTCACTTTTCCCAACAGCTCTTTTTGAATAGTGGAGGGGAAAGAAGATATATGAATGAATGAATAGATAAACGCTAACATTTTTATATTATTACACAATTTAGACAGCACTTCTTGTTTATTTTCTAATTCTATTCTGACAACAACCCTATAAAGTAAAATACTGTAGATATCATCTAAGTTTTACAGATGAGGAAACTGAGGCTCAAATAAGTTAAATGACTGGTCCAAAGTCATCTATCTACTGAAAAGTAAAGGCAGGGCTTGAAATCAATGCTCTAGCTGTAAGCCCAGTATTTATTTTCAAACACAGATGCCTATGGATGAAAGCATATTGTAGTGGAAACAACCCTGGATTTGGAACCAGGGAGCCTGGATTTAAATCCTGGCACTGGACCTTTCTACTTGTGTGCCACTGCTAAAGTTATATAGCCTCCTCTTGGCTTTCATTTCCTCGTCTGTAAAAGTAAGAGAAGTAGAGTCAATGTTCTCTAAAGCATATATATATACATAATATATATATATACATATATGTGTGTGTGTGTGTGTGTATATATATACACAAATATATGTCTCTACTGGTATGATCATTATTAATTATTTCATGCTATATTAATCAGAAGATAGTCTATACTTCAAAAATGAGATCTTTTAGAAAGGAAAATAGCAGATAGATGTTAAAAATGCTGAAAAATTACTTAAATATACTGAAAATAATTTACTAAGTCACCATATTAAATATTTACCATTTTTTTACATTTAATTCATTTTATCATCTTTGTTCTCATTATTTTCATCATTTTTGTCCTCTTCCAAAG
The DNA here is from genome assembly GCF_900497805.2 of Vombatus ursinus. NCBI lineage: Eukaryota > Metazoa > Chordata > Mammalia > Diprotodontia > Vombatidae > Vombatus > Vombatus ursinus. The sequence continues at coordinate 12,990,536 of NW_020950239.1, read as the reverse complement.
CCCAATTGTATGCCCACCCAGATTTTATACAAGCCAGGTTTTTATAATCTTTGATTAAATTAATTTTTTTATAAAATTACAACCTATATTAAAATTACAACTTATATTTTGGCAAACGTGGTATAAATAATACTTCAAAAATATCATTGGCCTAGGCACAAAACTCCATGGATTCATTAGATATGTAGATAGTTCCTATTATTGATAGAACCCCCAAAATATTATCATAGCTCCTTTTGGTGTTAGTATATTTGTGATGTTCCAAGGAACATGATACAAGCATATCAGATCTATTTCATCATCTACATTCAAAGGAGTTAGGTATGAGCATATACGTACAAAATAGTAACCATGCAGGAGAGATATGAGTCATTATACCAAATGAATGAAATCAACAGAAAGCTCTACGAACAGAATTCAGGTGAGATGGAGTTTGTCCTAACAGGGAATATACGGCAGCTTGTTTAGGAAGTCATCTGGTAGTACTTGTTAAGTACTATGATTCTAAGAACCGTAAATTAAGACCTAGAAGGAACTTTAGAAGTCAGAACCAGGCAATAAGTCAAATTTCAGCCATATATAAAGAACAAGGGTTAGATCAGGCAGCAGGTCAGAAGCAGACATACAAGAACCAGTATGATCCAAATCTCAGAGGCAAGATCAAGGCAGAGTTCCTAAATCAAGGCAGTCAGGAACCAGAATCTCTGTAGAACCTGAAGGAGTAAGGTAATTAAAGTAGGAAAAAAAAAAGGCAAGAGGATTTTGAAAACCATGGGAAAGGATCCTTTCAGGTAGGAAGTTTTCCTAAAACTCTGTTTAAGGAAATTAATAGTTATTTCTACTAGTTTGGAGCTTATAGGAGGAAATGTGTGGAAGAACTTGACAATAAAGCCAAAGAGACAGGTAAAAACGAAGCTGGTGTCCAGCAACTTCTGACAAAGGAGGGGCTGGCAGAGGAGATGTTATACTCATTTATTCTGAAGAAACTGAAACTCGGGTAGAAGGCAATGATTTACTGAAAGTTGTACACCTGTACATGTATGTCCATATTATACATGTGTATGTATGTGTATACATGCATATGTATATGTGTATATACATGCACATATATGCGCGTATATTACCTCCTAGAAAAAAGTTGAAAGATTTCAATGAGAAATTTCTTCATAACTACGGGCAACTGCTCTCCACTGTCATAAATAGAAATGTGCATTTAGTTGAAACGGGACTGAGACATTTATTTCATAGGAGTTTTATGTGCTAGCTCTTGAAATGGGTAAGTCTTCTGATGTATAATGAGAGAGATATATTGAAAGTGTAAGCTCTGGCACTAGGGTGATTAGCGATCATTACAGGCTGTTTGGGAGAGCTCAGATGGGACCTTATTTCACATAATAGAATCCACAAAGAAAATCATTAATAAGTATGACCTTCTGTATCACTTAGCACCTCATCCTTGAAAAAATCCTCCCTCATGCTGATGTTTCCTCACAATGATTTATTAAAGGGCTCAAGATGTTTGTAAACTTGTTCTGTTTTCTTTAAAAACAATACCAGGAAGTTAGCATGATATGATAATTTTTACAAAGATTGATTTGGAGTCAGAGAACCTAGATCCAAATCCCAGCTCTTCTATGTCATCAGTCAAGCAGTTTATGAAGCCTTCCCGTGGCTAGATGCCTTGCAGCACTGTGATGCTAAAGATAGGAGACAAAAACAAAACGTTCTTGGCCTCAAGGAGCATACATTCTATAGCAGGTGACAATGTATTCAAATAAGTATATACAAAATATGTGCCAAGTAAATACAAATTAAGTAAGGGTGGCATTAACTGAGGGAGTCACCAGGAAAGGTGTTATGGAGCAGATGGCATTTGAGCTGAGCTTTGATGGATACTAAGGATTCTTAGAGGCAGAGGGGAAGAAAGTGGTCATTCCAAACAAGGGGAATACCTTGTGTCAAGGGAAAGAGATGGGAGATGGAGTTTCATGTGTGGGAAACCTATCCTGTCAAACTCCCTGGTTTTCTGTGAGGGTCAATCAACATAGTTTGTGTGGGCATGTGTCTATCTTTGTGTCTTGTGAATATAAACCATTAATTCAAAGTTAGAGACTGAATTATGGACGTGTCATTCTCCAATTTATATATCATTGTGAATAAAATAAAGGAAAAATAACATCACATTATGGGATGAAGGGAAAAGGCTTTGTCTAAAGCATCTCTCTGAGGGTGGCGTTACTCGCATGGGGGTGACGTAATCATCTTTCCCTTCCTTCCACTACTGTGGACATAGCTGGTATAGTATGTCAATAGCATGTACTGAAGTTGAAAATATTTTGTCTTCTGGCTTGTCACCCTCTTTAACCCCCCAAACCCATAAAAAGCAGCTGATGTTGATGCATCCAGTTAAAGAAGACATATAGGAGACCAGTGTGCATGGCTGTGTGAGACCTGAAGGAAAGTAGACTGAAACCCATATGAGACCAATCCTGTTTCCTAGAGGATATTTAGAGCAAGAAAAAGTTTGTCAGACCCCAAATTCTTCAATGTTATAGGGTTGAGGAAATTTGGCATCATAGGTTTGAGAGTAAAACTAATAGAAAATGCCAAAAAATAAAAGATCGATGGAGGAATATAAAATAAAACTTTGAAAGGTGAAAGATCAATAGAAAACCTTCATCAAAAGCCCCAAATACATTCAGATGCATCAACAAAAGATCCCAAAACCGGAAGAATGAGGAGTAAATTCTCAAAGAAAATACAATACCCTGTTGACAAATACTATGAGAAAAATGCAATAAAATACAATAAATATTCATTAAGAGCCTACTATGTGCCAGACACTAGCTACAAACTGGGGATATAAGTAAGAAAAAGAAAGACAGCCCCTGCACTTAAAGAGCTTACAATCTATGGGAGAAGGCAACATACAAAAAGAAGCGAAAACTAGGGGGTGGGTGCTGAGAGGTTACCTGACTTTGGATCATTATGATGATGTCCAAAGGTGGGGAACCTGTGACCTCGAGGCCACATGCAGCCCTCTAGGTCCTCAACTATGGCCCTTTGACTGAATTCAAACTTCACAGAACAAATCCCTTTAAGAAGCAGTTAGCTGGTGGGAAATGATGAGTTGGCTGGGCTTCTGGCATCTCTCTAAAGGGAAGCTTTGGGAGGAGTTCTTCACTTTGAGCTCTAGTCCTTCAACTGGAAGGAAAGAGGTACCTGAAGGAACTAATGAAGTGTGAGTGCTAAAGCTGAAGCAATCTCCATGATGATGAGTTTCCTAGTGATGAGCTTTTTCCTGGGCAGAAGAGGGTGGTGACCATGGAGTCTAAGACCAGCAGTCAGCTGGTAGGAGATGAGTTCTGTGGGCTCTCTCAAGAACATATCCCAGTGAAACACTAGAATGGTTTAAAAGAAATGATATACACAAAAGAAGAAAATAAGTGTGAGTGGAGGACAAGAGAGAGCTCTCAATCAGGTATTTAAAAGCAAGTTAAGAAAAAAAAAAAGAATCCATAATGGAGAGCCCCTTTAAAGAAGTGACAGGTTTACAAAACAAAGGAGTAAAATCTTACAGAAGAGGATAAAAGGCAAGAATATGAAAAGAATACATAAAGTCTCGAGAAGGCAGAGCAATCAACCTTGAAGAAAAGATGTGTAAACATAACTTAAGAATCATAAGTCTCCCAGAAGAACATGACAGATCAAAAATATAAGAAATAACTCTGAAGAGCATAATGTGTGAAAACACACACTCACACACTCACACACACACACACACACACACACACACACACATGCACACACATGCACACACACAAGAAAACTGCCCAGAACTTCTTGATGCCTACCATCCACTGACTTCACTCCTGCTTGCAGACAGCTGAACAAAGTTGGGGAAAATCACAAAATGATGCTCACCGGGTCCACTGCAAATTTATGATACAATATCTCCACTGGCCCCTGAGTGGAATGAGGCAAACATTTTATACCTTTCTAAGTTCACTCTCCCACTTACTGCAGCAGCTTTTCAAAGCCTTTTCATCCCTCCCCAACCTCCTAAAAAGTCTCCTTCCCTCTTTTTTAGCTGAGAACCTTATCTCATGCTTCAATAAAAAAAAAGGAAGCCATTCACTATGGGCCCCCTTTTCTTTACTCCTCTTGACCTCACATCTATATTTCTTTTTATGATCACCAGAATTTCTTCCACTATCTTTCCCTCTACCTCTCCCAGAAAGCCCTCATATAACAATATTTAATTTTTAAAAAATGGAAGGAAAAATAATAATAAAAACCAATTAGTATATTTTGAAAGTTTGAAAATACATAAAATATTCTACATTTGTAGAACTCCTAACTCCAAAAAGGAGAGAGGTGGGGTTATCTTCTTGAATCTTTGGTATTATACTTGCTCTTTCCAATTTTGCAGCATTCACTTTTGGTTGTATCATTATTTGCCTCTCCATTTACATTGTTAAAACCAATGAGTATATTGTTTTCTTGACTCTGTTTCTTTCATTCTATATTAATTCAAATAAATCTTCCCATGCTACTCTGCAGTCAATGCATCATTGTTCCTTATAGTAGAGTAATATTTTATTACACTCATGTACCACAATGTTTAAGCATTCTTTAAGCAATAGATACCTACATGCTTCATTTTCAGTTTGTTTTTACCACGCAAAAGAGTACTGCTCTGCATATTTTTGCATAATTGGGGACTTTATTCTTATCAATGACCTTTTTGGAGTATTTTCTTAGTAGTAGAATCTCTGGGGCAAAAAGGTATTGATTCATTTTATTTGCATAATTGCAAATTCCTTCCCAAAATAGTTGTAATCATTCACAGCTCTTCCAGTAATGTATTAATGAGCCTGTCTTCCCACAACCCTCCAACATTGACTATTCTTATCCTTTATCATCTTTGCCAACTTGCTGTGTCTGAAGTAAAACCTTATGTTTGTTTTGATTTTAATTTCTTTTATTAGTGATTTGGAACATCTTTCTTGTGGTTCTTAATAGCTTGCGATTCTTTTGAGACCCATTTTGTTCATGTCTTTTGACCACTATCCAATGGAGAATGTCTTTTGGTTTTGCCTATGTATCTTTTACTTGTATATATATGTGTGTGTGTGTGTGTGTGTGTGTGTGTATACATATATATACACATATGTGTGTGTATGTGTATGTATGTACGCATATGTATATATGTGTATGTATATGTATGTAAGTCTATATTATACAAAAATTTCATTCAATATAATGATTTTCCCCATTTGACAATTTCTTTTCTTTTACTAGACATTTCAATTTTGTTTCTGAAGTTTTCTCAGTACGTGTGACATTTTAAGATCAAAAATATTATCTTTTGTAATTGTTTCTATCCCTTGTTTGTTAAAAAAGAAATCACCTGCTATGGCTGTAAAAGGTATATGATCTATTTCTCTTCTAATGTGGTACAGTGGATGTACTTATTTTCCTGAGTTCAAATCTAGCCTCAGAAACTTACTAGCTGTATGACCCTGAGCAAGTCACTTAACCTTGTTTGCCTTAGTTTCCTCATCTATAAAATGAGCTGGAGAAGCAAATGTCAAAACACTCCAGTATCTCTGCCAAGAAAATTCCAAATGGGAAAATGACATGTCAGAGACAACTTAACTGAACAACAACAAGCAATCTTTAATATTAAGTTCACTTATCTATTTTGGTTTTGTTATAGTATATAGTATAACATGTTAGTCTAAACCTAATTTCTGCCAGACTGCTTTCCAATATTCCAGTAGTTTTTATCAAAAAAGAAGTGCTTTCCTCTGTAATTTATTTTTGCAGGTTTATCAAATATTGTGTAATTGAGTCTTTTGTTTTCTATTTGTCTTGTCTAGTTTTTTTTCACCTATTTTTTATTTTACAATCTAGAGCAAATCATTTTGATGACTGCCATTTTATCATATAGTTTGAAGTTAAAGAGTACTATACCCCCTTCATTTTTATCTTTTCATTACGTCCCTTGATATACTAGATTACTTGCTTATCCAAATGAGTGGCATCATAGATAGAGAGCTGGACTTGGTTTCTGGAAGACCTGAGTTTAAATCTTACCTCAGATATTGTATTATTCTGGACAAGTCCATCAGTCAAGAAACATTAATTAATAGGGGCAGCTAGGTGGCACAGTGAACAGAGCACTAGTCCTAGAGTGGGAAGACCTGAGTTCAAATCCAGCCTCAGACACATAACACTCACTAGCTCTGTGACTCTGAGCAAGTCACTTAACCCCAATTGCCTCATCAAAAAAACAAACAAACAAAAAGAAACATTTATTAAATGCCTACTATGTGCCAGGCACTGTGCTTAATGTCATTTAACCTCTCTCAGTCTCGATTTCTTCATCTGTAACAATAATAATAGACCTGAGCTCATAGGGTAGTGGTGAGAATTAAATGAGATGAAATATGTAAGATGCTTTGAAAAGTTTAAAGCACTCTGGAAGTACATATTGTCATTGATATTGTTAATCAAGTTTTATAAAGCATCCCTTTGACAATTTTTGACACAGCATCAAAACTGTAAATGAACTTTGGTATTATTGTCTTTTTTATTATGTTGGCATGGCCCACCCATGAGCACTAAATGTTCTTCTAGGTATTTAAACTGTTATTTTTTAATGTGGTGTGAGTACAGGGGCAAGGTGTGCCAACAGAGCAGCAAAAGAAAAAAATGCTGAGTGGATCTCCGAGCACCAGCCTGTGGTTTTGGTTTTGCTGCCCTTGATAGAGTTTTGGGAGCTTGTGGAGGAAAGGGTGCTGAGTGAACACATTAGGGATTAGCAATTATACTTCTCTACTATTGATTGATTTAATTGTTACCTTGTTATACCTCTTAATGTCTTGGTGCCTAGAGACATCTAAAATTACTTTACCTCTTGTGCATAATTTTTATCTGAGGGAGTTTGAAAAGGTTGTTAGAATCAGAGAAAATGTCTAGTCCGCCATCTTATCGGTCACATGACCTGGAAATCTAGAACTTGCTCTTGCTGTAAGATTGCCCAACTATATCTCAGCTGGCATTTTTTTATGCTCTTTCTGCTCAGGGAGCTGGAAGAACCTTTGAAAAGTTTTCAGTTCTAACTTCATCTTTCAGGTGAAGAGACTGAGGCCAAGAGAGGCAAAAAAGACTTTAAGCATTATGAGGACAGGAACTCTGCTACCTAAGACTGGGTAAAGAGATATGAACAAATTGTAGGATACGATTGTGATGGAATACTATTGTCCTATAAGAAATGATGGAATTAAATGATCTTCAGAAACAAAGTGGAACTTGTAGGAAATAATGAATAATGAGCAGAACCAAGAGAACATTTCATATAGTAATGGCAATATTGTTTTAAAAACAACTTTGAGTAAGTCATTTTAACTATTATAAATACCCAAATTAACTACAAAGGACATATAAAGGAAACTGCTATCTGCTTCCAGGGAAAAAACTGATAAATAGAAGTATTTATAGAATGATTATATATGTATATATACATATGTGTATATGCACATTATATACACATATATAAGCATCTAATGGTGGGAAGGAAGAAAAAAGGAAAACAAAGAAATTTACATGATAACTATTGTATATTTAAAGGAATAGCAAGTTGCACATAACAAATTTGCAGTTATACTTGTAATCATCTTTTTTATTATACTATGTTATAGAAAAATATGTATTGACACATGAAATATACGTTCTACACAGATTTTACAAATATATAACAATTATAAACCATTGTGTGAATAGGTGTAATAGTGTCAAAATAAAACTCACAGAAAGTTCTGATCCACTCACTAGGGGGGATATGATGGCTGCATTCAAGTATTGAAAGGGCTGTCAGCTTAAAGAAGGAATAGGCTAGATTCTTCTGACCTCAGAAGGCAGAATTGGAATGAGCTGAAATTGCAGAAGCAGATTCCAGCTCCTTGTTTAAAAAAAAAAAACTGATTGACAATTAGAATAGCCCCATCGCAGAATGGCCTGCATGAGAAGGTGTAATCTGTGACCAGAGTTCTTTAAGAAGGGGCTAAATAAAAAATAAATAAATAGATAAAAACTTGGCAGGATTGAAGCAGCAGGAATCCCTGCTTGGGTCAATATTGTGCTCGCTGGCTTCTGAATCCCTTTTCATCCCTGAGGTCCTGTGATTTTTGTCACAGATACATGACTAGACAATACTGTAAGGCCTCAGGCAGTGTTTTGCCTTACAGTTTCTCAGAGATGTATTTCCCTGATCCATACTTTTCGTTTTCTTTATTATTTCCTCTTATTTTTTAATAATTCCTTTCAGCAAGTCAGAAAGATAAATGGTATACATTGTTTACATCAGTAAACAAATTGGGATGTGATTATTTTATATCCAGTTTGCGGGTCACTGTTTGCAAATATTAATTATTTACTACCTTCAATATCTTCACGACCAACATCAGTCCATCTTGCATTAAATCCCTTTGGCAGTTTGTGCGAAGTGGGGGAGCAAAACCTCCCATTTATTTTTCCCTTCTGCTTCTCAAGGTCATTTTTTCTTTATTTGTTATCTTTCATTTTTGTTCCAGCATGATGGCTTCTTTCTCCCTGGATACTTCCTTAAGTTTAAATTAGTTTCCAATAAAGCCCTTCTCAGACCTCTCAGGAAGAAAGCATTGTTGTTTAACACACTTGTAACTAATGCTGCTGGTCCTTGGGGAGCTTCGAAGGACCTCAAAGGCATAGTTCCCTGCCTGGGAGCAAAGAAACCATTACAGCTTGTACTGGAAGATTTAATAGGTGTCATAATTTATCATGTAAACCGAAAAGTGTTTCTTAATTAAGTGCGTACGTTAATGAATTTTTTAATTTGATCCCTGTAAGTACCTTGCTATACTAATTGCAATATTCTACACATTAGTCATCCGCTGTTGCCCTTGGCTATTTTCTGCCCTGAGAGGGAGAGAAAGAGAGCTTTACAGTTAAAGTTCATTTAACTCTTTCCACCCAACAAATTAGATTTCCTCTTATTCACATCAGAGTGACAACTGTGTTTCCCTTTTCCTGTGCTTGTTGAAATGCCTGTTATGTAAGAACAGGCTCAAATCTGTTCTTTTTCTCAAAGGCTAGCTAGCACAGTCAATCTGATATTATAGAGAGAGACAATTTTTTTTTTAATACAAACCTTGGCTGTGCTGCATATTGTTTGGGTGACCTTGGATAAGTCACACAGTTGCTTCAAGGCTCCAGTTTCCTGACCTGCAAAATAAGGAAGCGGTGCCGTATAATCTTCAAGATTCCTTTTAATGTTAAATAATATGAAAGAGAACTGGGTATTAGCTAGGCATGAATAGGTATGAAATAATATGAAGGGGAGCTAGGTATGGTTCATCAATGGCAGGACTTACAGTTTATTTATGGAATAATTTGGTTTCTTTTTGTAGTGTTGGGTGGAAGCAAAGAGGATGAGATGAAGAGAGAGACGTAGTTATTGCTGTCATACTTTTAAAATCAAATACACTACAATGTGCTCATTGCCAATAGCATAAAAGGGGAATTTGGGGTGACTTTTCTATTCCTTTCCACTCTCCATTCTAATGCCACTAACCAGGAAGAATTGTAGACTTTTTTATGGCTGTGACAGCTGAAAAGATGTCCTTTGAACATGTATCATTAAACATTCAAAGCATCACTCTGAAATGTTTGCTTTTTTCCCCTCAAAGTTTAAAACAGATTAGCGGTTGAGCTAAAGGAAAATATTTCACTTGGAAGTAATTGTGGAGGGTCCATTTGACTAGAAATAAGGAGATCTGGTTTTAAGTACTGGCTCTACTAGCCAAGCGACCTTGGGCAAGTCACTTAACTATTTTCCTCCTTAGTTTCCTTATTTGTAAAATATGGGGTTTTAACTAAATGAACTTAGAGGATCCTTGCTGTTCTGTCTTTCTAATTGGATCACAGGGAAATTTAAAAAGAAGAAAAATTAGTTTTTCAATTTAAGAGAAGGTTCAGTAAATTATTTGTATAGAAATAACCTTGCTATCCATAAAGAAAAAGTAGAAAAAATGGCAAGTGAATGTATAATACCCATTGCCCATAATATGGCATAATATGCCCACAATCCAGAGGACTCATCCAAAAGTGCCAATATTATGGTCAGAAACTAAGAATGGACAGTGATCTGAGTCCAGAATTCAATAGAAGGAAAAGTGCAAGCTAGACTGCATTTGGAAAATATGCTGTGCTTTTCATGACCCCAGGGTTCTCCCTGATGCAAAAGCCCATCTTAATATTACTCCAGTGATGCACAGTCTCAGGCAAATGCCAAGTTCAACACTCTGGACCCCACCTCACAATGCCTCTGAATTGAAGTGCAGTATGCTTTGGGGTTTAAAATGGATGCTATTTGAAATGTGCTACAACTTGTTAAGTCATTCCCCAATTGACGAGTATCCTCTCAACTTCCAATTCTTTGTTATCACAAAGATAGCTAGTATAAAAATTTTTGTACATATAGGCCCTCTGTCTTTTATCTCTTTGGGGGACAGACCTAGTAGTGGTATTGCAGGGTCAAAGGTTATGCACAGTTTTATAACCCTTTGAGCATAATGATTGCAATCAGTTCACTATTCCCCATTCTACCTCTCCTTGTCCCTTCTCCCAGAGTATCACTATATTTATTTTGGAGATCAGCCTAACCTAATTGATTCACATCCATGCCTTCTGTCTATATATACTCCTTCTTACTGCCCTAATAATGATAAAGTTCCTAAGAGTTACACATATTATTTTACCATATAGAGATGTAAACAGATTAATTTTATTGAGTTCCTTAGGACTACTCTCAGGGGTGGCTAGATTGCTCATTAGATAAAGCACTGGGCCTGGAGTTAGGAAGACCTGAGTTCAAATCTGACCTCAGAAACTTACTGTGTGACCTTGGACAAGTCACTTAACCTGTTTGCCTTAATCCACTGGAAAAAGAAATCACACACCACTTCAGAAAATTTGCGGAGAAAACCCCATAGACAGTATAGTTCACAGGGTCACAAAGAGTTAGATATGACAGAATAACTAAAGAATAAATGATTACTCTTTCATGTTTATCTTTTTATGATGCTGTTTAGTCTTCTTTTTGAATATAAAATTTTCTATTCAGCTCTGATATTTTCATCAAGAACGCTTGAAAGTTTTCTATTTCATTAAATATCCATTTCTTCTATTGAAGGATTATACTCAGTTTTCCTGGGTAGGTTATTCTTAGTTGTAATCATAGCTCCTTTGCCTTCCAGAATATCATATTATAAGGCCTCCACTCCTTAAACATGGAAGCTGCTAAATCTTGCATGATACTGACTCTGGCTCCATGATATTTGAATTGTTTCTTTCTGGCAGCCTGCAGCATTTTCTCCTTGACCTGGGAGTTCTGGAATTTGGCTATAATATTCCTGGGAGTTTTAATTTTGGGATTTCCTGCAGAAGGTAATTGGTAAATTCTTTCAATTTCTATTTTACCCTCTGGATCTAAGATACTGGGGCAGTTTTCCTTTATACTTTCTGAAAATATTATGCCTAAGCTTTTTTTGATCATAGCTCTCAATTAGTACAGTGATTCTTAAATTCTCTCTCCTTCATCTATTTTCCAAGTCAATTATTTTTCCAATGAGCTATTTCACATTTTCTTTGATTTTTCTTTTATCTTTTTGATTTTGTCTTGTTTCTTGAAATCTCTTGGAGTCATTGGCTTCCTTTTGCCCAATTCTAGTTTTCAAGGAATTATTATTTTTTTGTACCTCCTTTTCCATTTAGCCAATTTTTCTTTTAAAGGAGATCTTTTCTTCAGTGAATTTTTGTACCTCTTTTGCCATTAGACCAATTGTGTTTTTAAGGTATTACTTTATTCAGTATTCTTTAGTTTGGTGCCTCTTTTACCAAGCTGTTGATTCTCTTTTCATAATTTTCTTACATCAATTTCACTTCTTTTCTCAGTTTTTCTTCTACCACTCTTATTGTTCTTTAACTCTTCCTGGAATTCCTGGTGGGTTGTAAGTCCAACTAGCATTTTTCTTTGTGTCTTTCCTTATAGCTATTTTCACATTGTTGTCTTCCTGAAGTTTTTATCTTGGTCTTCCCTCTCACAGTAATAGCTTTTTTTTTTAATGATCAAGTTCTTTTTTATTGTTTGTTCTTTTTCCCAGCTTGTTTCTTCACTATGAATTTTATGTTAAAGTTGGACTCAGCTAACCTGGGGGTGATAAGTCACAGTGCCAAGCTTCAGGATTTTTTGTGCTGCTGTTTTCAGAACTAGTTCTAGGGGTCTGCAAGTTTTTGATGCTTTCAAGATGATGTGTTCTGGTGAGAGATGTAATCACTGCTCTCCTGGTATGTGCTCTGGATTTTACCCAGAAAGGGCCAATGTTCATCTACAGTCACTAGCACTAGTGCTCCTCTTGGCCCCAGAACTGTGACCAGGATCCCTGCTCTTTTGTGACTCATCACAAGCACTCCTCTCTGCCCTGGAACTGTGACCCAGAACTACCTATGGACTATAGAGTTGCCAATCAGCACCAGCTGCACTAAGTGACAGCAAATGTTCCACTGTAATCTCTTTCTGACCACTTCTCTAACCTGTTTACTGTCTCTGGGTTGAGAGCTCTTGAAAATGCTGCTGCCACTGCCATTGTTATGGCAGCTTCCTAGGCCAACTGTTCGTACTCCTCCCTGCTCCAGGCCTGCACCGACCTGGGTGTTACAGACCTCTCCTTTGACCTCATAAGTTGTCTTAAACTGTAAAAAAAAGTCTCCCTCTTACCTTTTGTTGGCTCTGCCACTCCAACATTTGATGTGAGGCACTGTTTTAAAGTCGTTTTAAAGGGAGTGTTGGGAGAGGTCAACTAGGTTGATGACTGTAGTCTGCCATCTTGGCTCTGTCCCCCTTATTTCATAACAGTCTTGGAGAGGTGCTTAGAGCACCAAGAAGTTAAGGAACTTGCCGAAGGTCATATGACTAGTAGATAGATAGATAGATAGATAGATAGATAGATAGATAGATAGATAGATAGATAGATACATCAATACATAGATAGATACATAAATAGATAGATAATCTCAAAGGCAGGACTTGAGCCTAAGTTTTCCTGGCCCCCAGCCTGCTTCTTCATTCACTATGCCACACTGCTACTCATAGAAGAATGAATATCTACTTAATTATCCTTTGATATCTACAATGTGCTTCCCAACAGTTTGACCAGTGTGTTATCAGTCATTTTAAAATGATGAGATTCTATTTAAATCACTATATGTGATAAAAATAATTCTCATGACAATCTGTAGGAGGTACCACTGCTACACATTTTCCCAATGAAAACTGGGATTAATTAATCAACCAACACATATTTGTTAAGTATTCTCTATATCTCAGGCTCTTTGTAGACACTTGAACCATTAATTGTTCCAACTTTCATCTATAATGACACTAAGGAATATGTCTACATAGAGAATAACTCTCATTTCAAAATAGGTGGCTCAGTGGATAGAGTAATGGACCCAGAATCAGGAAGACCTGAGTTTAAATCGGGTTACAGATACGTACTAGCTGTGTGACCCTAGGCAAGTCACTTCACCTCTGTTTGCCTTAATCCAATGGAAAAGGAAATGACAAACCATTTCAGTATCTTTGCTGGGAAAAAACCCCTGGACAGCATTGGCCATGAAATGGTCCACATGGTCATAAAATGTCAAACACAGCTGAATGACTGAACCACAGCAGCAAAAATGGAGTAAATAATTGCCACTTCCAACCTGTGTGACTTTTGTTTAATATTTTGACATCTATGTATGACTGGCACAAAATCTAGAGGTGGTCCGCTTTTGCTTTTTTGCTCATGCCTTTAAGCCCTTGGCTTTGGAAAGTCTAACTCTTGCTACTGGAATTAAAATTCCACACATTCACATAACCCCCAAATAACTTTCCTCATTCGCTGATAAAATTTATTCCATTCTTGAAGTCCATTTTATTTTATGCCTTTCAATGTTGAGTTGAATCACCTGTTCCACTCAAATTTCACTTAAATAAAGAAAAGTCCCTCTGATTCTCTATGATTCAGAAGTCACCCTGTCCAATGATGGCAGACTGAGTGCTCCTGGTAAGCTTACGTGTGCATTTAAAGGAATTTTATTGAATGTGTTTAAACCATCAATGTCCTTTTTAAGTCAAAAAAAGCCAGTTGTAGGATAGTAATGTATCCCTCAATCTCCTCACCCATTTATAAGCAGAACCTGGAAAATTAATACCAACAGCTTATCCTTCCAAGATCTGTGGAAGAAAGACTCTGTAGGGGGAAGCTGTCACCTGCCTCATAACAAATTTTGAAACAGTTCCAACAGTTCCCTGTTGGAGTAGACAATGAATTCTGTTGCCTTTCTTTGTCTATTTTGCTCCTCAGCAAAAATCTCAAGATATACCCCTGTCTATAAAAATGTGTTTCTTAATAGCCCAGCTAACATTACTCAGGCATTATGTACCATGAGGCCTTTGAGACGGTGGCTATGTAAGAAGTATCTTCTACCTGCTTTTCAAGGATTCAAATGAAAAAAGTTTTTGTTGTCAGTGGGTAGCTTTGGTTGACACTTGTTTAGTGGCCTAACAAAGAACAGGATGGACAACTCATGATCTTAGTTGCAAATTGGTTGACACTCCCCAACAGTAACACAAAAGCTGACTACTATATATTGTGAAGATGAGTATTTGCCATGGATGCTTCTCTGACAAGATTAAATATTAAAATTAAGTGTGTGTTGTCTTGCCAGTTTTCCTGAGGTTTTTTTGTTGTTGTTGTTTTTGTTTGTTTGTTGTTGGGTTTTTTGGGGGGTTTTTTTTGGTTTTTTTGGCAGCAAAACAGTTATGCCAAGTTCTTTGTAGCCTTAGTGGTCTAGCTCCTTTTGAAATTACTTTTTTCACACCACATTGGTGATTTTATTGGGGTAGGGAATAAAAAAGCTTCCTCTAATAACATAGATCAGCACATTTTCTGTCTCCTACATCTCAGAGATGTGCCTATGGCATTGAGACATTAAGTAATGTTCCCAGGGTCACAGAGCTACTATATCTCAGTAGCAAGATTTAAATTGAGGTGTTTCTGACTCTGACACTGGTCCTCTCTCTATTCACTGTACTATGCATTCGTGTACATAGATATGATAATAATGTCTAAGGAAAATTAAAACCCAATGAGCAAATATCATTACATTTGGCATTTTGTGTATGAAAAAAGCCATCCTCTTCCTCTCATTGTAATGAAGGAGTACATGATGTAGAGAAATAATAAACCATAGAAAACAACATTAGATCTATAAAATACCTTCAAGATTATTTAACCCCTAAACCCCTAATTTTAGAGATAGGAAAACTATGGCCCAGGCTAGTGAAATAATGTAACTAATTATAGCTAAGTCCCAATTACTGTGAATAATGGATCCCCCAAAGTGGTTACATGTATTTGAATTTGCACTATCGAAATTATGATTTTGTAAAATGTGATCATTGGTTCAAGCCCAAAAGAAATATATAATGCAAATTGCAATAATTTCTGGGGATTTATTATTCACACTAGTCAGGACCTAGTTGGCAACTTGAGATGAATACTATATCATATCTATGCTCTACTGATATTTAGCTTAAATATATTTTTGTTGTGAGAATAAGGAGACTAACATGTAAAGTACATAGAGGTCATTGAAGAAAAGGTCCTATAAATAATCAAAGTATAATATCATTAGTTTAATATTAAATAATAATGGTATTATGGTACAAAGTTCTACTCCAATGTCTCATTATGAGTTGGAGAGGGCACTGGATTCTCAGTATCAATACTAATAGAGTCCAAGCTCCCCTCCTGGGTCAGTGCCTTGTCATGGCAGAGGGGCTTATGAAGATCAATCAAACTATGAGCTATGTCATGCAGGGTTACCCAAGATGGACAGGTCATAGTGGAGATTTCAGACAAAAGGTGATCCAGTGGAGAAGGAAATGGCAAACCACTCCAAGAAAACCCTATGGACAGTATTAAAATGATAAAAGATATGACATCAGAAGATGTGCTCATCAGGTTGGAAGACGTCCAACACATTCCTGGGGAAAGCAGAGACAACTAAAAGTACCTCCAGAAAGAATAAAGTGACTGGGCCAAAGCCAAAAGGAAGCTCTGCTGTGGGTGTATCTGGTGATGAAAGGAAAGTCTGATGCTGCAAAGCAATGAACATGACCTTGGGCAGACTTCAGGTGATGGAGGATAAAAGGGCCTGGTATGCTATGATCCATCGGGCCACAAAGGATGTGACTGAGCAAAAAAAAAAACCTACAACCTCTGATGATTTCTGTCAAGCTGAAAAGAATTCAAATATGTTTAGAGTATTTATTTTCCAACAATCTAATTAAATACAGTCTTATTTCCAATAGACCGACCAATTGGTGATGAATTCTTTGTCCTTGGCAGTCCATGGAACAAGAAAAATATAAAATGGTCCTTTCTCTTCAATAGTGATACTTCTGAAGTAAGAAGTGGGTGATTCTAAGAATTATAGGTTTCTGAGACCATCTATAAATATTAGCTTTTCTATTGGTACTTGAAATGTGAACTCCCTATCTAATGCCCAATAAGTGGACATACTCCATGGTATATCATCTCAGTCTTGAAATTCTTATTACAAATAAAACTCAAGGACAAAAAAAGTTGCAGTTAAATGGAAAATTAGATAAAGTATAGTAAAATTAGAATTGGGATAGAATTTAGACTCTATCTGATCCAATCCCCTTATTTTGAACTTGAGAAAACAGATCTAGGGAGGAGAAAGGACTTGCCAATGTTTACATAAAGAGGAAGTGGGTGAGTCATAATTGAAACTCAGGTCCCCTTGATTCCTAATCCACGTTATGGCTCATAGATTCTCAGAGGCAAATAAAGGGCTTGTTTATTTGTTTGGTTTTTTTAATCCATTCAAAAGCAGCAAGAAAGAGCTCTCATGACAAGCAATTACCAAAGGACTACCATGAAGATAAGTGTAGCACACATGTTAATATTTGTTGATCAAAAAGTAGATAAATTTTGTAAAGAATATTTGGAAGTTGGTCCCAATTAAACCAATACCTACTTTATTAATCAATCACTTAAATGTGAGGGTAGTAATAAGAGAGTATACTGAAACATTTGTTGGAAAATATGGTTTACAAATAAGAAACTGAGGAACCAGAAGCCTGATAGATTACAGAGAAGCCTAATGTCTATATACCATTAAAACTTTCTTCAAGAAGAAAGACAGGAAATACTGATCATGTCAACACTAAATAACATCACTCACAGGCAAAATATGATTCTATCTTAACAGATAGAAGGTGATGTAAGGATACTCAATTTAAAAAATTGATAGGGAGTGGACACAAATCTGTAGATTTAAGAGGCATCACTGAAGATGAAGGGTTAGAGAATGTGGACTTGTAAAATTAAGAAATGCAATAATCATTTACAAAAATGCCAACATTATTAATACTAAAAAATTCAAATGAAAGCAATGGTGAAATATTGTTTTATGCTTATCAAATCAGCAAATGTGAGGAAAATGTGAA
This sequence comes from Vombatus ursinus, assembly GCF_900497805.2. Lineage (NCBI taxonomy): Eukaryota > Metazoa > Chordata > Mammalia > Diprotodontia > Vombatidae > Vombatus > Vombatus ursinus. Next base: position 12,972,904 of record NW_020950239.1, on the reverse strand, counting down.
AATTCAACATTGAATGGACTTTGGGAAAACATAATCAGTAGTTCACTTTTGGCAGAGCTGTAAATTAGTCCAACTGTTCAGGGAAAACAATTTGGAATGATAAAGGAAAAGCTGGCAAATTGTATAAACCCTTTGACACTTGAGTTTATGTCTCAAGGAAATAAATGACAAAAAGACAGGACTCATAGGAGGCCTATTTACAAAGAACAATGACAATAAAAGACATGGAAGCAAACTATGGACAATGACCAAAATAAATAGGATATTAGAATGTAATGGAATAGTATTGTGCCATAAGATCCAAATGGATATGAGGAATTCAGATAAACATGAGATTTGTTTGATGAACTAATGCAGAAGGAAGAAAAGTAGAACCAAAAGAATAAAATAAATAATGAGTACAGTAAAGGCAATAAAACAGAACAAATATAATGGCCAGTATTTGTTCAAAATCATTAAAATTGAAGCACATATTTTTTCCTTTCTGCTAAAAAGTGAAATAAATATCATCAACTATAATAACTCTTTTAGGTTGTCTATTTTTACATCTCTTTAGTGTCTCTTATTATAAGAAAATCTATGAATGTGCACGTGAGAATAATTTGTCAGAAGTAATGGTAAGAAAGAAATATATCATGTACAAAAAAAGATGACATGCAAGTCAATGAATTTGAACCTAACCTATTTAACACAAACCACTAATGCTAAAAATGTGAAGTAAATAAAACAGCCGTTGACATAGAATACTCTTGGCCTTAACTTTTTGTTTTTGTTTTTCTTTCATTTGGAGAATGAAAAGATTCTGTTAGGTCCCCATATTTCTTTGGGTCCTAAATTCATTATTATTACCATTTCCTAAGGAAATTTAAAACCATAAAAAGGAATGACCATGTGGAAAAGACAAAAAAAAAAAGGCCTCAAAAACACCTTGGCCAGAAAATATTTGATGTCATTGACAAATGGAGAAATAAAGCAAATAAGTGCAACACCAATTTAGAATATAACTCATTTGTAAAATGTCATGGAGAAGGATGGTGGAAGATTGTGAACAGTATAAGCTCATAAAAGTTTTAAGTTATGAAAGGAAGAAGATGATTATAAATTTTGTGAGGGACCTAATTAACAAAGACCATCTAAGAGCATTTAAGAATTAAACTGGAAGGGTAACAAATAGGAAAAAGGAAAAGATCTGTCAAGATTATTGTCACAAACTAGTCTGTCTATCAATAATAGTCCTCATAGATTCCAATGTACCCAATGTCCCCAGTGAAATAAAAATGCCAATTTATCTCAGTGTAAGAGACAAAGCATACACAGAAGATGTCAATGCCGGTGGTGAAACAATTTTGAGGTAGTTGTAGGATTGATCCTTAATATATATGAAGGAGGAGAGGATGCCAGATGCTTATAAACATCATGGACAATATTACTGCCCCCCAGGGAAATTCAGAACCTCTCAATAACTCCTTGCCCATATGCTATTTTCCCATCTCTATAAGTTTTTATAAAAAAAAAATCTACACATTTATCAAGAATATCCTTGATAAAGCTATGGGAAGGTAAAAGGAATACTTTTAAAAATGATATTTCATATCATACCACATTTACATTCACACAGTGCAAAGAATACACAAAATCTCACTATCTATTGTTTGCTACTCAAAAAACAAACATTTTAAAAGTAAACACAGAGTAAAATGATACCTTAAAGGGTATCATTCCAATAATCTGTCCATCCTTTGTATATGTTAAAATCATGTGAGATTTTTGAAAGATGTAATAATAGATGTACGTTGCATGATGACATTTATTAATTAATCAATATCAAACATGGCATAAATCAGTAAAATCAGCTCACTAAATGAATTTGCAACTGTTGTAGGATATTCACAAAGCACAAGATCCTCCAAAGGATGCTTTTTGCATATGGCATTGTGCTGATGGTATCTAGCTTGAAAACATTACGGAATCACCTAAGTGATATTCATGATCACTCAAAAGGGTTAAGCCCAACTATTTACACAAATTACAATGTGCAGTTCAAATAACTATTCTATCAGCTAGCTCAAATACATCTCTAGCTCTATCATCTCTACCAATCACTATCTGTATCTCTATCTCTGTTTCTGTCTCCAGACTAATCCTCTCTCTTTTTCTTTCTCTATCCCTCACATTCTGTCTGTTTCTGTCTCCATCTATGTCTCTCCATATCTTTGTCTCTCTCAGTCTTTCTCCATTTCTGTCACTCTTTCTCTGTCTGTTTCTCTATCTCTGTCTCAGACAAGCAAATGAAAATTATCTGTGCTTAGAACTGAGGAAGAGCAGGCTGGATTACATTAGCAAAATTGTGTGGTACTTTTCATGACCTCAAGCTTCTCTTTTTAAAAAAAAAAAGCTTCATTTTTAATACCAATATTCTTCCATAATTGTTAAATTACTATGAAATGTAGTATAAAATTCTAAAGGGTGAAAGTTACAGGTAACCCCAAAGGAGATGGATAGGTATACAATACTCATGAGTAAGGTACAGAATATAACCAATGAGAAATGGCACAGAAAAATGACAAGGATATTGAGTCCTTTGACATGAAACAGGCACAGATAGAAACAAGACTGACAAAAGTTTTTGATAACTCAAAAAAGGGGGACTTTGCCAGAAGCAGAGTTAATTGATGAACCACCTAAATGCTTCATGTGTACCCAGATGATGTCATGAGGTCTAGAAGAAGGGCCCAAGTACTCCCTGGGAAGGATTGATAAGATAATACAGGCAAGCATCCATCACATCAGAAAGTATGAATGCGTTGCCACCTACCCTGTTGGACACAGCATCCATGGCAATAACATTAGATATACACCCCAAAAAATTAAATATGGGGCTCTTGTGATCAGAAAGGTGGCAGTCATTCTTTTTCCAAACTTAATCTGAAAACTTCAATGAAGGAAATATATGCAAAATGGAGAGTAACTAAAGCTGAATATACAGCATATGAGAGAGAATGTTGAATTTGGAGTCAAAATATCTGAGTTCTACTCCTGCCTCTGAAATTTACTAGCTGTGTAATCTCGAACAAGCCACTAACCTCTCTGTTTCTGCTTTCTCATTTTTGAAAGGACAGAGTTGGAATCCATAGGTTCCAGTGTCCTTTTCGGTTCTAAAACTGTGATCCTATTCACAAGGTAAAAGCCTCCTATAAAAATATCTGAGAACTAATAAAGCTTTTTCTCAGTGTTACCACAGCATGTACATGGCCCATTTAATGTGATAAATACAGCCACCAAAAGCAAATTGATGGGTTTGTGTGTTTGTTTTTAGGATTTGGCCTTGGGACCCCATCACTATTCTCCTCTCCTCAGCAAGATGGGGAAGATGTTAATTTTGGCTAGCCTATGAAGCAAAATAACGTAACTAGTAGCAGGGCAGTGAGGTAGCAGCAGGATAGATATGTCCAAACAACACAAAGCCAACTATAAGAGGAGGGAAAGGCATTCGGGGGCCCGAGGCAAAAAAGGATAGAAAATTCCTGAGGGTTCCTTTTTCTGGAATATACTCTGGGCTAGTAAGGTCCCCACATTCTGCAACCCAAAGCTAATATGGATATCCATCCTCCAAAGTCTGTAATGCAGTGAGACAAGCATAAAGGAGAGATGGAAAACTTTTAAGTGAAGTGAAATGAGGAGGGGAGAAGAGGGAACTCAGTAGATGTCTAATTTTTTTTTCCAGTCAAGTATAGCTGGAAAGGTGGGAGGATGTAGAGCCATGGGATTTTTGAAGAGACTAGGTTTGGAAAAGCTGCTGTGGTGAGTGGAATTGTAAATAGATTGTTTAGTCTTTTTGAGTCATATCCAACATGACCCATATCCAGTCATGACCCTATCTAGGGTTTTCTTGGCATGTTTTGCCATTTTCTTCTACAACTCATTTTACAGATGAGGAAACTAAGGTAAATGGGGTTAAGTGACTAGCCTGGGCCAGATTTGAACTCAGAATAATGAGTCTTCTGAACTCTAGGCTCAACACTCTCTCCACTGTGCCACCTGCCTGCTCAGAATTCAAATACAGTATTAGTGATTAGAGAGGATCCCATTGAGGAACCCAGGTGATTAGACTATTTAGGGCCCTCCCTCAGTGTCTAAAACTGTGACAGGTGGTCATATTGAGTCCTGTGACATGAAACAGGCCTGAGGTACAGTCTGAGGAATTCAGACAGGAGTCAAAAAAAAAAAGGAAACTTGAAGTGAGTGTAATCTTGAATGGCCTCCAGAGCACTAAAGAAATCCCTGGAAAAGGAAGGAGGCCAGACACATGATCCTGAAGCCAGTGCTTAATACTAGGAAGGCTTAGAAATGAGGAGACCAGAGGCAAGTGGGCTGAATTAGAGCTGGTACATTGTACCTTGAGAATTCTCAAGGGGCAAAGATAGAGCTGGAGCAATGCTGTGCTCCCAAAAGTAGGACATGGTTGAGTACTCTGGATCCAGGGCTGATGCCGGACACTATAGGAAGTCATGAGTGCAAAGAAACAAATCAGAAATAGATTCAATGAAATATTAACTTATGTGGAAGGGGAGTGAAGAAGAGGAAGAGAGAAAAACCATCTGTTACTTTTCTGCAGTTTTAAAAAGGGCAGCAAGGTTCAATCTGAATGTTTTGATCCATAGAGTAGAGATTGCCATGAGGCTAGCCTGACACACACAGTCCTTTGTCCTTTAACACATACTACAAGATATCTTTAGGGACCCAATATTGCTTCTCTTTCTTCTACAGCTTCCTATGGTTCAATGGTGTAATTCTGCAGCTAATCAAAAGCCTCCCATGGCCAGCATCACACCACTTTCTATCTCATCTATGTGATCTTTCATCTCTTCCCAGACTAAAAAGAGAAAAGAAAATTAGAATAACCAGGATTTTCAGTGAGGGTCCAAACTGTTTCCTCAGTAAGAGTTTCTTCACTCACCCTTCACATTAGGGAAAATTTGAATGTTCTATAACATTTCTCCCCAGGGTTTTGAATTTTGCAGTCCCTTGAGAAACTTAGCCAAGGTATGCTTGGAATTTGGAATTAGCAAAGCAGTAAAATATACCTTGGCACATAACAGAAGAAGGATGCTTAATCCAGGGTTCCACCTTTATTTCAAAACAACAACTATAATACATTTACAATATATTGAACAGACATAGCACAATGGAAAACATCACTTTCCAAATACAAATGCATGCATATGTCAAATCAGTAATACATATCTAAGGAAGATAAATCAAACCAACAGGTATTTATTAAGTGCTTTCTATGTGTCAGGCCCTGTGCTAGCTGCTAGAGATAGAAAGAAAAGGAAAAAGGTTGTCCCTGTCCTCAAGGGGCTCACAATCTAAAGGGGAAGAGAGATGAAATGCAAATAACTATGTACAAACATGATATGTTCAGGATACATTGTAGCTAAGCAACAGGTGGGAAGCATTAGAATTAAGGGACGACTGGAAAGGAATTGTGTGGAAAGTGGGATTTTAACTGGAACTTGAAAGAAGTCAGGGAAGCTAAGAGGCAGAGATGAGAAGATAGAGATTTCAGGCATGGGGGACAGCCAATGAAAATATACTAAGATGGGAATAAGGATAAGATACCAGACACTGAGGTCCTTTCTCAAGCTAAACTGCCAAGCATTCAAACTCTGCTTCAGAGAGCGCAACTCCCATGGGCTGGTCATGTTGTTCAAATGCAAAACATATGCTTGCCCAAAAGACTGTTTTTATGGAGCACTCACACAGGGCAAGCGTTCACATGGTGGTCAGAAGAAGCAATAGAAGGACACTCTCGAAGTGTCTCTTAAGAACTTTAGAATTGATTGTGTGACATGGGAGACGCTAGCACAGGACCGCTCGGTATGGCATGCCCTCATCAGAGAAGGTGCTGTACTCTATGAGCAAAGCAGAAATGAAGTAGCTCAAGAGAAACCCAAGATAATGCAAATGTAGAGAATCCACCCCAAAAGTTCAACGGACGATTTGTGCCCAACCTGTGGCAGAACATTCCGACATTCCGAGCTCATATTGGTCTGATCGGTGCCAGTCAGACAGGCTGAAACTTGACTCTTGGCATGGCGATGTCCTTTTGGTTCTCTTTGAAAATGAAAGATAACAACAGAAACAACTAAGTTGGGAGGTAGAGTATCTTATTCCAGAAACAGCCAATGACTGAATTCTAAAATACATGGAAAGGAGAGAAGGGGAAATTAAAGTGTAAGAAGTTTGAAAAGGTAGGAGGGGATCAGGTTATGAAGGGTTTTGAAAGCCAAATGGAGGATTTTATATTTGATCATGGAAGTGATAGGGAGTCATTGGAATTTATTAAATGGGGATGGGAGGTGACATGGTCAGACATGCACTTTAGGAGATAGACTGGAATAAGCAGAAACTTGAGGCTGGGAGACTAATTGGAAGGAAATTACAACAGTATAATAGTATGAGCTGATGAGGGCCTGCACAAGAATGCTAGCAGCATCAGAGGAGAGAAGAAGGCATATCTGAGAGATGTTACAAAGCTAAAATCAATAGAACTTGGCAATAGATTGTATATTGAGAGTGAAAGTAAGTAATGATGCAAACATGACTCAAATTTCAGAACAGGAAGAAGGAAGGAATTAAGAGAAAAGACAATGAGATCTAATTAACAGAATAAACCCCAAATGAGCTCTCCTCCCACCTCCCCAAAAAAACCATGATGAAATTGATGTATAAGTTCATTCTATAAAATATTCAAAGAATAATTCCTCTCAATATTACATATAAACTACAAGTAAAAATAAGAAAAGGTGGTATTTGTGTTAATTTTTCTTAGGATATAAATATGATAGGCCAATACTAAAGATTAATGCAAAAATGTCAACTTAAATTTTGCAAAAGAAGCTACTAATATATATTAGAAAAATTATATACTGTGAATATATAGGATTTATAGTGGGAATACAAAACTGGTTCCTTATGAGAGAAATTATAGCATCAGCAAGATTGTTAACACATTGCTAAGGAAACTATAACAAAACTATGGGATATAAAATAAATTCACACATATCAACAATCCTACACATTGCCCATTAATCCCAGAAGGGGTCAATAAAAATAAAAATTCCATTCAAAATAAGTTGTATAAAATAATCGGAATTCTATCTATCAATATATCAATTCATTGACAAACACTGTTTACAAAAAAGGCATGCTCAAAACAATTGAATAAATGTTAACTACTCATGAGCAAACTAAGCCGATATAAGAAAAATGACAATATTGTCTTAATAACCTTACTGTTTCACTATCATATCAAACTACCAAAAAAGCACTTGATGGGCCTAGAAAAAAGTACTAAAGAATTCATCTTTAGAAACTACAGGTGAAGAACCTCAAGAGATATAGGGACAAGTCGTGGGAAGGAAGAGGGTTTAGCAGTACCAGATCTAAAACTATATACTACAACATAATAGTGATCCCTTCCACCCTTCCCCCACTGGTTAAAAAATGCAGAAGTTGAGGTGTGAAACACATTAGGCACACAATGTGCAGAAGACTTGGAAAGGAACGTTCTTGCCATGAAAATCCATGACTTTGTGAAATGACTCAAAATTAGAAATTGATGTGGTTTTACCTATGGAAATACATTCAATGCCTAAATACGTTAAAGATGAATTACAAAATGTTTTACTGCTACACTCAAAGGACTAGAGAACCTTGCAGCAAAAACTTTCTATATGTGTTGTCTCCCCCTTTAGAATGAGTTTCTTGAGAACAGAGACTGTGTACTTTTCTATTTGCATCCTAAGTGCTTATCACAGGGTTTTATGCATAGTAAACACTCAATAAATGTTTATTCATCCTTTCAGTCATTCATAAAATCGCCATATAGTGGCCTGGCTTCATGGGATTTTGCACAATCCACTTTACGTAAATGATCCAATTCAGCATGGTTGTTTGGTTCTGCGAAGCTAGAAAACAATTTAAATTGATATTAATCTCATTAATGAATCAAAATTATTTAATGTAAATATGTGCTTAAACAATTGTTAAAATATTCCAACCAGGAAACATTTTCTATTTTTCACTTATCATTAGAAAAACAAATGAACCGTTATCATTTTAAGCCTATACAACTCAGTCCCTTTGGAATGAACTGCCTTCCCCTTTACATTACAACAGCTGCATCCATAGTCCCTTGAACAAGTTTTTTTTTTAATCTTATGTAAACCACAATTGCATATGCCATGCAGCTGTTACCAACTGTATTTTCCTCAAAATTCCATAGATGATACTAGTGCAAAATTAAAGTAATTTCAAAATCTGTAGGATGAAAAACAGTCTCCCTCAGGGTGAGTTCTTCTGTGCCAAGACTTAACACCAAATATCATTCTTTTGGGCTTGGGAAGCTATGAAAGAGGACTTTAAGATGAAACTAGAAATTGAGTGATATCTACTGTAGTGCCAACAAAAGCCCAGGACAGAAATATCAACAACAACAAGGAAAAAAAAAAGCAATAGCAGAAAACTACTATACTCCAGTTGAAAATTACTGACACACCGCAAGGAAAAGACATTTTTCCTTTCCTTATTATGGAGCATGAGCCCAAGCTTATTTGAGACATTAGCAGGAGTTCATGATCCTTATCCTTTCTTACCGACCCTGCAATTTCGATTTTGAGCCAGCAGCAGCCCCCACTGCTTTGCTTCCATCCCTTGCCACAAACCATAAGACTGATCAAGCTTAGGCTCCTTTAGAAATGATTTTCATAGCACATGTCCTTTGACCGTCTGATTTCTATTGTCATTTGGGAATGGGGGGAAATGTATGTGCTCAGTCTCCATTAACTTTTCATTTCTCAAAGTCTACCATCATGGAGACCTGACAGTTTTTACTCATCACCCATTTAGAGTCCTCCATCGTCACCCCAAGAAGCCACAACAAATGTACCATCACACCAAATGCACACACGATCCTGGTGTCATCCTTGCTCTACCGATAACTGGTTCAATTACCACATCTTTAATGTGAGGGAAAGCTGATGAAAACAATAATCAGTAGGTTGTGAGGCCCCAGAGGGACACAAGCCACCAGACATACCAGAGCCTGGAAAGATCCCAATGTACCTTTTGTCTATAAATATTTCAGCAGGTCCTCCTCCCTAGCCCTCCTCAACAACATATGCCAGGGCCTCCTTCAGCTCATAAGAGCCAGTCCCCTCCTGCTGTTCCTGAGCACCAGAAGTCTCTGAGTAGTGATTAGAAGTTACGTGCATCCCTGGGACTGACTCCAATCACTTTCTCTTTGAAAATTGCTGAAGCCCTATGCAACAGCACAGCCCAGAGAGGGCTTTGTCAACTGGGGCCTGAGCCTCATTACAGCCAGGGGACTCAAGGAGTTTGTTTATATGGCTGGAACATCTTCCTTGCAGGTGGTTAATTAGTATCTCCCCAGGGCTTCTGTTCTATGAATACTTAAGAGTAATCATCCCAATGCATTGGGAGTGCATCTAAGCAATTTTTACCAAGTCAACTGACAACAGCTTGAAGTCATATTAGCCCTGTTATGGAGAGACAAGTACTCTCCACCCAATGGAGCCGGAGATTGGCACCACTCAATAAATCATCCAGGCCTCCCGGAAAGCTTAGCATCCGTTCCAAGTCATTAATCTCAGTGAGGTCTTTTGACAGGATGTTTTGAGAGCTCTATAACCTGCTCCTTTTGGAGGTTAAATTATAATGAACAACTTATTTTAAGTTGCTAAGCTGGCAACCCATTTAAGTCCTGATCTTATAAAACATCAATTCACTACTTGACAGGTTCTCATAAGAAATTTTCTTTCCACTCAGAGTACTAAAACTCAGTCTTAGGGCTGGATTCTCGTGTGGATTTCTCATTCACAGGAATTAGAACATTAACTCCCCCAAACCAAAATTCTAAAGCAATCATCTCTGAATGTTTTGATGGGAAAAGTAATGTGGTACAGTGTAAATGGAAATAGAGTGCTGGGTTCACAAAACTTGAGTGCAAATCATGACTCAGTTACTTGCTCCTTATAATGACCTTGGATAATTCATTTAATCTCTCCAGGTCTCTATTTCTTCATATGACCTCTGAGTTTACATCTAGCTCTAAAGATGTGAATTAGGATCCTAATATTTCTTTCAAGTACATGAGTAAACACTGTAAGTTTACTGAGAGAATCTGAACAGGAATCAACAGAGCTTCCATTACTGAAACTGTCATGCTGGTTGCACCTTGGCACACTTACAGGCTCAGAAATGGCATCTTGAACATAAGTTAATTTTATAGGAAAAACTTCAAGAGCAATGATGAAAATACAAGAGGAAGGGAATGATTTTGGAAGCGAGTTCTTAAAACACACAAAAGCAAAAGAATGGTGATAAGGATTAAGCACATGACAATCTTTGCTAAGGAATTCTACACTTTAATTCCATGAGATTCTATGGTAAATTAAAAAAAAACTATATAAGGATAGTTACTGGTAAAATAACCTGCTGATCCCTTATTTTTCTCTTCATTCCACCTTTGTTGGTCACTATTTTATTCTCATTCTTCTTTCTAAAAATCTACACAGACAAAAGCCTGGGTCTTTTTAAAAACAGTACCTTATCTATTATATCCCTTAGCTATTTTTTTTCCTATTCTACAAAAAAGCAGTGTTTATTGTTATGTAGAAAAGTAGACATAGCAAGGATTAGACTGCTCAAGTGCAGCCCTAGTCATATATAAAATTTTAAAATACAAAGACCAAGTCCTCCAGTGCTTCATGAGGGATTTCTGGAAGAACACAGACAACAATTAGAAAGGATGAAGTACTTTGACTGCTGTGATCCTCATTGGTAAAGGGAATCTCTATATCAATGAGACCATGAACTCCATTAAAGCATCAACATCTGTGGAAGTGGAAGGCACTTCCCCTTGGATCTATGGACATTTTGGTGGCTGAAATGGGCTGACAAATTGCATTTGTGTGTATAACACATAAGATCAGCTTAAGAAGAATCAGCCTCTCAGATAAAAATGCCTGAAGAGAGTCAAAGATTGTTCTGAAGACCTGAGAGAAAACTGCCCCTCATATAGCTAGATAGACTTAGATCCTCTCAGCAATACAATGATCCAAGAGAATGTCAAAAGATTCATGATAGAAAATGCTCTCCACATCCATAGAAAGAACTATGAAGTCTGAATGCAGATCAAAACATACTATTTTCACTTTTTTTGTTTTTTTTTTTCTTTCTCATGTTTTTTTCCCTTTTGTTCTGATTCTTCTTTTACACCATGACTAATGTGGAAATATGTTTAACATGATTGCACATGTATAGCCTATATCAGATTGCTTGCTGTCTAGGGGAGGGCAGAGGAAAGGGAGGGAGAAAAGTTTGGAACTCAAAATCTTATAAAAATGAATGTGGAAAACTATCTTTATACAATTGGAAAAAATACTATTTACAAAAAATAAGATCCTCATTGTCAAATAATATTTCCTTAAAACTAACCTAAGTCTCACACATTAAATTTTAAGCCCATTGTCTCTTATTCTGCTCATATTGGTTACAGTCTATGGATTTTTATAGTATATGCAGAATCCTCCCTGTATATTGCTTATGCATATTATAATCTTTATATATTATATTTGATAATTATATATAATATAATTTTTCTCAATGTTAAACATGTCAGTCTTTTTAACCACTTTCTTATCTAAGTGATCAAACATGGTAGGAACTTGGAGGTTGTATGAGTGAGGATGATAAAGAATTTTCCGTTAGTGTAGGTCATAAGTTAAGGCAAAACATGAAGTAATAGAAGACACTGGACTTAAGATCATCAATTAGTCATCACTGTGATATGATTCTTTTTTGGGGGATTTTTTTTTTTTCTGCTCAGGCAATCGGAGTTAAGTGACTTGCCCAGGGTCACACAGCTAGTAAGTAGCAACTGTCTGAGGCTGGATTTGAACTCAGGTCCTCCTGACTCCAAGATCAGAGCTCTATCCACTGTGCCACCTAGCTGCCACTTGTGATATGATTCTTGAAATTAGGCTTATTACGAGTCAGTAGAACAGATATGAACACAAAGACTTCTGGGTAGTCAAAATCATAGAGTTTTAGATTTGGGAGAGATATGAAAATCATTTTTTCCACCTCTTTATTTTATTAATGAAGAAAATGTACCTATGGTTTCCTCTTTATTAAATATCCATAATTAATGTATCTATGCCTTTTCACACATGATATAAATAGTTTACATTTTAAAAGATATTTCTTTGTTTTAGCCATGTTCTAAATGTTTCTGGTACATGACAGCGTTATGTCATTGACTGAAAGATCTTAAAGAAAGTGGTAAAATCTTGGTAAGGTATCTAGCACCTTTTTGTAAACTGGTGCTTGGCATCAACGCTTTACCATGGTGGAGATTATGTTACTATTGAATGTTTTCCTTTCTTGACTTTTCTAGTAGACTCTAATCTCTGTTAGGAAAGTTAACCATGCTGGGTATCATGGAGAAGTGGAAAGATCAGCAGAAGACTTAGGTTTGTGTCCTTGTGCAAATCTATTAGTTTACCTGGGCTTTAGTTTCTTCATCTGTAATATAAGTGAGATGGACAAATCCAGTGATCTCTAAGGTCCCTTTCAGTTGTGTGAGCCCAATGATCGTAATACAGTGCAACTTGGGACTCAATATGCAGGTTTTTGGCTAACATATAAATTATCGTCTGTTTCCAGGTATGACTAAACTGAAACCATCTCATTTCCATGGTTAGATTATCTTACCTACTATTGTAAATTGACAGAAAAGTGAAGTCTTAAAGTTTTAATGATACCTCTCTCACATTCCTTCTATCTAGAAAAATAAAGTTGCTATAAAACTTGAGTACTTACCAGACTTTAAGGAATGTTGTAATGTGGCTTATAAGGGGCAAAAAAGGAAAGGCAATGATTTTAACTACCAGCATAAATGCCTCAATATTTGCTAATTCATCAATTTATTCATTTATTCAAGAAAAAAGAATGGAGGACCTATCATGTGAAAAGCTCTGTGAAAAGCATTGTGGAGAATATAACAATGTGTAATAAATGGCACATTCCCTCTTTAACTCTACATAATCAGAAAGTTCACTGTCATTCATGAAACCACCTTTTACTTTGAGAAATCAAAAACAAGGATGTGAAAAGCATTGTGGAGAATATAACAATGTGTAATAAATGGCACATTCCCTCTTTAACTCTACATACTCAGAAAGTTCACTGTCATTCATAAAACCACCTTTTACTTTGAGAAATCAAAAACAAGGATGCTCACTAGACAGCTTTTATTAGGGACTGGACTTTGCCCTTTGGAAAATGCCTTTACAGATGTGGTAATGGTATGCACACGCGCACACACACACATACACACACACACACACACACAACATCTCTCTCTTTCTGTCTCTTTCTCTCTCTCCATCTGCATGTATATACAGATCTATAGATAGATAAATATTTAGAGAGATAGATTAGATAAAAAATAAGATAGTATCTGTTTGAGAGAGAGATGGCATGTATGTATATCATTAACATATAGGTATGTGTATACATATTTACTATATATTACATATACATATATATATACATGTTACACACATACATATATGTGATGCTTCAAGAATATGTGATCCTGCTGTGTGTTCTCCCTTCACTGTTAGAAATTTCAATCTCTCTATTCTATGCCTTGGTAAGTGGTCTTCTAGAACCGCAATACTCTAGAAATTCATCTGGGCCTGTGATAGAAGTCTTTACAGTTTGGAAGGAGGTGCTAGACTTTGTTCTCCACCAGCTTAGATTTCTAGAACTTCCATGCAGTAAGCATGAGAAGGGGACTGTTGTGGTATCATTTAAACAACGTGACAAATTACATCAATTTTCTACCCACAGTGAGAAGACATCAGAAGGAACTGAAAATTAGTAGCAAGAGCATTAGACAGAGAACCCTTAGCCCTAAGTTCTATGCCAAAGTCAATGAGCTAATACTACTGGGCAAGTAATCAGTCATCTCAGAGAGTGCTAAGATTGGCCTTATTACTTACTGTGTAGATTGTGGGCAATTAACCTCACCTCTTTGAACCTCAGTTCCCTTATCTGCAAAATGAGGAACTTCTACTTACCAGGTGATTTCAAAGTTCTTTTCTAGCTTGGGCAAGGCAGGATTCCATGCAGCTCTGATGAAATACACCAAATGATGCTCCAGATTTGGAGGAAGTGAACTCCTGTATTTGCACAAGATTTGTCCACATAAATCCATACTACTTTGTGTATGTGTGTGTGTGTTTGTGTGTGTCTACATAATATATGTGTATATGGATATAGATATATAGATATACACAAATATTTTTAAAGCCTATGATGCAGTGCCAAAAGTCAGCACTTCAGAGTAACAGTTTACATTGTTTCTCTCTATGCATTAACTGTATTTACTGTATCATGCAAGGAAGCATCCCAGAAATACCAGTGGGCCAAATTCTCCCAGCTGTACATCTTCTGGGTGAACACAACTCAACATTCTAGCCAATGTACTCACTTTGTAGAAGTCTGCAAAACATTAGGCCAAAAGTTTCAGATAATAGGAGTTTAGCTCCCTTTGATGAAATGGAAATACTTGAAAGAGAGCCTGGTTTACTATATGTGTGTATGTATGTATGTATGTATGTATGTATGTATGTATGTATGTATACGCACATACTGTACCTCTTCTTTGAAAACAGAATAACAATATCTTACTTTTAGAAAGTACTTTCCTCAGAATAATTCTGTTAAGAGGCAGCATGGTATAGAGGATACAGTAGCAGACTTGAAGTCAGGAAAACCTAGGTCAGGAGTGGGGAACCTGCATCCTCCAGGCCATATGTGGCCCTCTAGGTCCTCGAGTGTGGCCCTTTGACTGAATCCAAATTCACAGAACAAATCTCCTTAATAATAAATAAAAGGATTTGTTCTATAAAACTTGGACTCAGTCAAAGGCTACACCCCAGGACCTAGAAAGCTTTGGATAAGGACTTTGGCTAAGAAGGAAAATAGATATAGTACAATAGCAATTGGTGATGATAGTCTAGTGAGAGTATTTTAAGAAGAGAGTTATGTTTATAGCAAGCAGAAAAGGAATCAGTAAAGGAGAGATTGAGAGTAGGAATGATTGTGGAAGCAATTTACTAAAAAGACAGTAGAAAATTAAAAAGGGTATGCATGGAGGGATTGGTCTTGGCAAGGAGAACAGCCTTTCTAAGAGACTGAATGATAATGTCATAGGAATGTGAGAGCAGGACCATGGAAGAAGAGAAAGTTCTCAGAAAATGGCCTTAATATATATATATACACACGTGTGCATACACACGCAAATACACACACATATTAATTGGAAGAGAGAGTATCAGCTGAAACGGTGGCTAGAGGGGTTGGTTACTGTGGTCAACTTGAGAGAAGAGAAGATTTGGAACACCTGTGGGGACTGAGGTAGGCAATCAATTAGGGAGGAATGGAATAATTGATTTGTTTCAGTGAATGTCAAGTTGAGGAGAGAGAGAGACAGACAGAAACAGACAGACAGAGAGACAGAGACAAAGAGAGACAGAGAGAGAGATTAGATAGATAGGTAGGTAGGTAGATAGACAGAGACTGACTGACTGACAGACAGACAGATAGAGTATTGAACATTTACTATGTGTCAATTAAAGTGCTAAGCACTGAGGATACAAATACCAGCAGTCATATAGAGTGAAAAGAGAATGGAGCTCAGGAGAGAGCACTGTGGGACATCCATGTTGAATGGACAGTATATAGATGTAGATCAAGCAACAGAGACTGAGGAGTGTTCAGATATGTAGGAGGACAACCAGAAGAGAATGCTGTCCTGAAAACCTGTAAAAAAGAGAAAATTAAGGAGAAGAGGGTGATCCACAGTGTCAATGGCTGAACAGAGATCCAAAAGAATGAGGATTGAGAAAAGACCATTGGATTTGGCAATTAAGAGAACATTACTCACTTTGGAGAGAATAGTTTCAGGGGGATGATGATGTCAGAGGTCAGATGGTAGGCAGTTAAGTAAAGAATGAGAGGAGAGGACGTGGAGTCACCTAATGTAGACAGCGCTGTCAAGGAACTTAGACCCAGTGGTCAGAAGAGATGTAGGATGAGAGTGGGCATTTTTAAGCATGGAGGAGTCATAGACAGGTGACTCTAAGGCCAACTTTTTATCTATTCTGTCACATTGTCTCTCTCATCATTCCTTACAATGCAATAACATTCCATCATGTGTAGGCACCAAAGAGTTTTTTCAGATATTTCTCTATTATTGAGCACATATTTATTATTCCAAATAAAACTGCTGTGAATATTTTTATGTGGGATTTCTTCTATAGCATGCATCCAATTTGCCACTGTAGCCTCCAGTCCAAAATGAATAATAAGAATTGGTTACTAGTCATTCAGTTTCACAAATCTTGAGTGTAAAAATGATAAGAAGCTTGGAAAGAGTTAACCATTCCTTTCTAACATTTTCGATAAAGCAAGAAAAGAATGCTGAGCATAGTCAGATATGCACCCCATATGTCAGGGGACCTAATTTCAATGGATTCAGTAGAGTAGGTAGAAAACCATGGACAAAAATTTTATAAAGATATATTGGCCTAGATGATACACTGTCAATTATGAATTTCTGAAGACACAAGAGAAACAATTATGCTGATGAAAAATAGGATTTGCATTAAGAAACAGAAAATGGGCTTACAAAAGTTCATTTTCTTTTTTTAAAAAAATACAAACAATATTTTTATTGAACAATTTGCACCAAATTTACAACTAATGGCAAATATTAATTTAGTTTAAAATAAATATTAATTATAAATTAAATTTTAAATTTTAAACATTGAACAGCAATAAAGCAAGAACATGTTACATGAAATGCATGCTAGAAATATAAGATAGGTTCCATGATAATATTTTGGTTATTAGCGATCTCCAATTCCTTAAATTGCTTCACACTCTCTGACTGAAATATTAAGTCTAACCTGATTTTGATAATCTTATATATTTTAACATTCAGATCAACTTTCTTTTTTCATAACTTTTATTTTCAATTCTAAATTTTCCTCTTCCCTCCAGCCCCTCCTTAACCCATAGAGGAGACAAGCAATATGATACCCATTATACATGTAAAGTCATATAAAACATATGTCCATATTAGCCATGTTGGAAAATAAAAGCAAGCAAAAAAAGTGGAAAAAATGCTTTAGTCTGCACTTAGAGTTCATCAGTATGCTCTCTGAAGGTGGATAGCATTGTTTATCACAAGTCCTTTGGAATTGTTGTGGATCACCTAGGTGGCGCAGTGTTGGGCCTGGAGTCAGAAAGGCTCATCTTCCTAAATTCAAATCTGGCCTCAGACACTAGCTGTGTGACCCTGGGCAGGTCACTTCACCCTATTTGCCTCAGTTTTCTCATCTGTAAAATGAGCTGAAGAAAGAAATGGCAAACCACTCCAGTATCTCTGCCAGGAAAACCCCAAATGGAGTCATGACGAATTAAACACAACTGAAACAACTAAATAGCAACAACAAAAACTGTATAGATCCGAACAGCTAAGTTTTTCACAGTTAATTATAATTAAAATATTCCTGTTATTGTGTATGATGTTCTCCTAGTTGACTAAATTTATTTTGCATCAGTTTGTATGTCTTCCCAGGTTTTTCTGAAATTATTCTTTCTCCCTTCTTATAGCATAATAGTATGTCATCACAGACACGTACCACAACTTCTTCAGCCATTCCCCAATTGAGGGGCATCTCCACAATTTTTAATTCTTTGCCACCACAAAAAGAGCTGCTATAAATATTTGTGTAATGTGGATTCTTTTTTCTTTTTATATGCTCTCTTTAGGATACAGATTTAGTAGTGGTATTCCTGGATCAAAGAGTAAGCACAGTTTTATAGACCTTTGAGTATAGTTTCAAATTGTTTTCCAGAATGGGTGATCCAATTCCCAACTCTGGCAGTGCATTGGTGTAATTATTTTTTCACACTCCCTCTAGCATTTGTCATTTTCCTCTTTTATTATGTTTGCCAATCTGATAGGTTTGAGGAGGTACCTAAGAGCTGTTCTCATTTCCATTTCTCTAAATATTAGTGATTTAGATAATTTTATATGATTCTTGATAACTTTGATTTCTTCTTCTGAAAACTGTCTGTTCATGTCTTTAACTATTTATCAATTGGAGAATGGCACTTATTTTTATAAACTTGACTTGGTTCCCTATATATTCAAGAAATTAGACTTTTATTTAGTTTCCTGTTTTCCATCTAATTTTTGTAATTTAATATAATCACAATTATCCATTTTACCTCCCATAATACTCTCTGTCTCTTGTTTTATGAATTCTTCCCTTACCCATATATCTGACAGGTAATTTTCCCACACTCTCTAATTTGTTTATTATATCATCCTTTATGTTTACTTCATGTACCCATTTTGACCATATCTTGGTACGTGGTAAGGCACATAGGTATTAGTTTTGCCAGGCTCTTTTCCAGTTTTCCCAGTACTTTTTGTCAAGTAGAAAATTCTTGTCCCAATAGCTTGGTTCTCTGGGTTTATCAAACACTAGCTTTGTGGCAGTCATTTACTTATGTATATGCTGTACTTAATCTACTCCATTTATTAACCAATGTATTTCTTATCTAATACCAGGTTATTTGATGATTGCCGCTTTGTAGTATAATCTGAGATCTAGTTCTGCTTTGCTGCCTTCCTTCATTTTTCTTCATTGATTCCTTTGATATTCTTGACTTGTTCTTCCAGATGAATTTTGTTATTATTTTTTCTAACTCTATAAAATAAATCTTTGGCAGTTTGATTTGTATGGCATTGAATAAGTAAATCAATTTAGGTAGCATTGTCATTTTTATTACATTAGAAACATTAATTCTCAAAATGATATTTTCAGAAGATAGAATCAAGGATAAGTAACAGGGGGAATATTTTCAGGAGTGCTAACTGATTCAAGGGAGGCTAGTGAAAAGTTAAGAAAAATCTTGCAAAGTATTTTGAAAATATAATGGCAGAGACCATGACAAGGAAAAGATAAGACTGTGGCTTAGGTTTAGATGAGAGGCTGACAACTGAAAACAGAAAAGTCAGAGCTGCTCAATGTTTATTTTGCTTCTTTTTTTCTGCCAAGAAAAATTTTGGACCTAGAAAGGACGCAACAAAAACAGTTAATAAGAAATCGAAATGAAAGATAAGGAAAATGATAGTAATAGAACACCTGGCTTTTCTCAATGCGTTCAATTCACTTGGCCCAGGTGAACTTCATTCTTAACTCCTAAAAGAACAGAATGGATGTGCAGGATTGCTTAACCTCTATCAATGAGATTTGAAAGATCATGGACAACAAGGTTAATACCTTGGAATTGGAAAGGATAAATATCTTGATTTCAAAAAAATAAAAAAGAACAACTGAATCTGAGAACTTTTGGCCAATGAGTTTAATTTTGATTCCTTAGAAAGGAGGGGGGAGGAAGGAAAGAGAACAGTGTCATGATGCAGAACTTTCAATGTCATTCAAATATGTTGTTTGATATCATAACATAGCTATTGCATTGGAGGGAACATTCTTTCAACTCTCTCTGTGAAAATGGGAATAGGTGCTGGGTCCACCATTCATTTCAATTGTAACCACCTGTATGGCTTTCTAAGATGTCACTGTATTTCTGTCCTCTATGGATCTATTTTCCAGTTTGATACAAAGAAGGAATCAGGGCACCTTGAGCTCTGAAGTGTACTCCTTCTGTCCCTTCAGGCTAACTGGAAAGCCCATCTGCCTTGCATTTCAACAACTGAACAGAAAACCAGCATGTAAGGAATGTAAAAACTACTGAGTAAGGGGGAAGAGGGACCGTCAACTCCGAAAATATTTGTCAGTTCATACAGCTGGCTCTGAGGGTTTGAGACTTGTTTAAGTGCTATAGTAAAAACTGTCCAAACCAAAGGTTGAATATTTGACAATTTCCTATAATATATATTTCAGCTTTCTTCAGTGTGCCTTTTGAGTGTTATCTCTTTGGTTAGATCAAAATACCAAGATTGGACATCTCTGGTACTTGCTGACCAGATTTTTTTAAATTTATGAAAAAAAATAAGAAGCATAATTCTTGAAATACTGAAATTTATTTTTATTACTAGAATATTTCCCTTAATTTTCCTTTGTATGAAAAATATGAATAAACATTAATTGAGTGATTGTTGTATATCCTTCACAGAAGTCCTAGTTTACTACCTCATCATCACATGAAGTTAATCCTGGTTTCTTGAAGCCTATGCTGCAGAAACAAAAAGGTTGCATCATGCTAGAAAAAATTTCACATATAGAATTGCATATGGATTAGATTAGTTGCTCAGGAAACATAATAAGTTTGATAAGGTTCATAACCAGAAGGTTAGGCAATAGGGGATAATTTATATTGGACCATAGTAATTCAAGAAGGATATTTGTTGAGACACAGTGGAATTAGGGTCTGTGAAAGGAAATGGTTAGATCCCTGATCCCTGAAAGATTGAATCCAGTGTGTGTATACATGAATGGAGTACAGTATATATTGCTTATTACAAAAGAATCAGATTTTACGAGGAAACTGATGAAGTCTTTATAAATATAGTCAGATTTTAATACTAATGGTTACCATGTAATACATCCTTGCATGCAATTACACATTTGTTGGTGTTTATACTACTTGCTACATGTTTTGAGGATGCTTCTGCTTTATTATTTTATTATTCATATTTAGTTCTTTTGATGCTAAAAACATGAAGGAGCTATGGATACATTTCCTTGTTAGCTATGCATAATTTTTTTCTTTCTTTTTTGCATATATGCTAAATTTAAACAGGTTTTGTGATTATGTAGGCCTAGCGATATTGTTATTTGTTTTACTTTTCTGCATATTTTCTTGTATCCTATGGATATTCATGTACTGCTGTGCCATAAGCATATGATATGTCCTGAATATAATTAAATCTGTAGTCATTGATGCTGTCTGTGAAGTGATGCTATACACCATTTTAAGTGTAATGCATATATTAAGGATACCATAAGAGATTTTGCACGGTACTGCAAAATGTTCTAGTAATAGGGAAGAATGAATTAACCCTTTTGGAGTTCTGACAAAAGGGTTTGGAATGGAACAAGGAAAGTATAGTATTGTTCCTTAAGGTACAAAGTGATTGCAGTCTTTACCTGCGGGAAAACTACCTAGACCACCTAGGACTGAAAACCAGCCAAGATGGAAGAATATATGGAAGCAGAACACTATAACTACTCCAACAAATATCTAAAGAAGAGTGGCTAACTGAGTTGTGATGAGAAAATCTGAGGAGAAACCACAATGGATTTTTTTTTCTGGCTTACAATTGTAAATTCTACCTATAGGCAAACAACCAGGGAAAGAACTACAGAATGGAAGTGGGCTGCAACCATAAAGTCAAAGATTTGAAAGAGATGAAGGAAGAATTTTTTAAAAGCATTTAAAATGTTTATTTTTACAAGTGAAATGAGAGAACCAGAGGGAAAAAATATCAGAAAAGAAAGTCATGGAAGATAGAATTGGAAAGGAAATTAACAACTTGGCATAAGAGACACAAAACCTTGCCCAACAAGCAAAGTGTCTGAAAATTTGAATGGAAAAAATAGAAGCTAATAATTCCTTGAAGCAACAAGAAATAATAAAATGAGGTTAAAAAAAGCTAAGAATATAAAATAAAATGTAATGTACTTAATTGTGAAAGCAACTACAATACATAACAATGAAGAAAAAATAATCAATGGACTACCTGAAAGTTATAATAAAAAAGAACCTAGACACATTTTATTTCAAGAAATTTTAAAATAAGACTGCTCAGATCTCTTAGAACCAGAAAGCAAAGGGAATATGGAAGCTACTGGTCATCTCTGGAAAGAAACCCCAGAATGAAAACTGCTAGGAATATTACAGCCAAAATCCAGAATTTCTAGGTCAAAGAAAAATGCTGTAAGCAGGCAGAAAGAAAGAGTTGAAGTGCTGGGGAGCCACAGTCAATTTCACATGTGATTTAGCAGCCAATACTATGAAGGAAAGGAGAGCTTAGAATATGATACTGCAGATAGGATTTATGAATACTGATGTATATGATGATCTGAAATAAAATACTAACAAAGAGAGTACAGCAGTGTTTCAACAAGAAGTATATGCTATGACCAGGTAGGGTTTACACCATGAAAGAAGGATTGGTTCAATACTATTAAAACTATTAGTAAAATAGACCGTATTAATAACAATTAAAAATCTTATGATTAAGCCAATAGATGAGGGGAAAGCTTCTTGCAAAACAACAATCTTATTTCTGTTTTTAAAAATACTAGAAAACATAAGAATACATGAACTTGTCCTTAACATGGCAAGTGCTCTGTCTCTCAAAACAAGATTCAAGACTATATGTACCGGGAATAAAATAAAAAGCCTTTCAGTGAAATTAGGAGGTAAGTCAGGGATGTCCACTATTAATATTACTATTTAATTTAGTACTTGAAATGATGGTTTTGGTAGTAAGATGAGGGGGAAAAACAATTTGAGGGAAGGAACATAAAAGAGAAACAAAATTATTGCTATTTTACAGATGACATGATGACATACTTAGAGAATTCTAGAGCATTACCAAAATAAATTGAAATAATGCATATCATCATCAAATTTGAAGAAAGAAAACAAATCAACAAAAATCCTCAAGATTTATGTATATGATCAATAAGAAACATTAGAAAGAGATAGAATCCATTTAAAATAACTACACAATATATAAAATATTTGGGAGTCTGCTTACCAAGATATACGTGGGACCTACATAAATACAATTACAGAACATGTTGAACTTATCTTGGCATAAAGTGAAAGGGATTGGTTTAAATGTAAGTTCTGGTATACTGCTGCCCAATTTTTGTAGCAGTTTCAACCAAACAGTTATAAATGTTAGAGGGGCTATAATGCACTGTTGTTGAAACTATGAATTGGTCCAGAAATTCTAGAAAGCCTTTTGGAACTATGTACAAAAAATTTCTAAACTATGAATATTCACTGAAGGATAGTTATGGATAGTTTTATATCCTCAAAGAGATCAAAGAAAAAGGGAAAAATTGTTACATGTATACAGATATGTATAGTAACTCTTCTCTATATTAGCTAAGAACTTGAAAGCAAGAAGATTCCTATAAATTAAAAAAAGGCTGAACAAAATTATGGTATAAGAATGTAATAAGCAATATTATGCTAAAAGATTGAATATGTATAATCTATGTCAAACCGCTTACTGTCTTAGGGAGGTGGAAGTGGAGAGAGGAAAGGAGGGAAAGAATTTGGGACTCAAATTTTTTTAAATGAATGTTAAAAAATGTTTTTACATGTAATTGGGGAAATATTATTTTTAAAAATATTATGTTATAAAAATAATGAATGGGTAGGTTTCAATGAAACCTGGGAAGCCTAGTATAAATTGATACATAGTTAAGTGAGAACCCAGGAACAATATTGCAAAAATGAACAAGACTTAAGGAACACTGATTAACACAATGATGGATCATGATTCCAAAGGAATAATGATGAAGAGTGATGCCTACTTCCTCACAGACAATGTTGGACTAAATGTGCAGAATGAGACGCATGTTTTTGGACATAGTATGGGAATTTGTTTTGATTAATTATGCATTTTTGTTGTATATTTTTCAATGGAGTGGGGGAAAATGGGAAGGATAAAATAAATGTTTGGTAATTGAAAAAGTAAAATTTAATTATAAAATTACTTTATCACAGGAAGTAAGGAACAGGTATAAGAGATAACTAATATGCTAATGAAGACATCTATATCCCCTATCTTCTTTTTACAAAGAGTATAACTTGGAGAGAAATACACAATTAAACATCAAAACCATGAATGTTAATGAGATGAAATCACTGTTAAAATAGGGGAGAGCAGTAGAATGAAGTAAATAATAGAACACAATAATACCTTGTTCAGAAACAACACATTTGAAATATAGAGTTTAGATAAGGGGTTAGGTTACTATGCTTCAGAAGAACTGAAAAAAAGCAGAAACAACTCTAGTGATCTCAGACAAGGCAGCAATAAAAATAGACTTTTCAAAAAGGATAGACAAGGAACCTACATTATGCTTAAAAGCACCATGGATAATTAATTAATGTTAATATTTAACAAATTATATATATATGTATGTATATATATCCAAATAGTTACATAATATCTAACTGTTAAAAGGAAAAAAATTAATCAATTTATAGGGAAAGTAATAAAGCCATAATGTATAGGGATATCATTGTACCCCTTTCTGACCTAGATAAATCTAACATAAAGGAAAAAAAAATAAGTTCAGATTCTGAATAGAATTTTGCAAAAGTTAAATATGATAGATCTGGTGAATACTAAATAGGATTAAACAGGAGTATACATGTTTGTTGGTGCTGCATTACTTCTTCACAAAAAAATGACTCTTTATTAGGAGACAAGTATTTTAAAAAGTAATGAAAATAAAGCTTTGAAATATATTCTTTATTGACAAAAGTGGAATTTAAAAATATATTCAATAAAAGGAAAATGAAGAAGGACCTTAGTTGGAGACTAAGTAGCTTAATTGAAAATAATTTGTGGATTAAAGAGCAAAACAAAGAAACAATAGATAATTTCCCAACTAATGGCAAGAATGAAACAACACAGCAAATTTTAGGGAATATAACTAAGGCAATATTTAGGGGAAGAGTAATATCACTAAATTATTTAATCAAAAAAGAAGGAACAGAAAAAAGAACTGTATATTCATCAGAAACTGATACATTGAAATGCCAATAAAAAAGCAAAAGAGCAATCATGAATGAATAATATTGGAAAAATCCACAATTAATTGATTAATAAAAGTAAGGACTAGTTTCCTTATGAGGAAAGTATATAAATTATTAACTACTGTGTTTAAAAAATAAACAAAAACCAATCACAAGATTAAAATTAGATAGAAATTTGTAACAAATGAAGAATAAGTAAAGAATATTAATTTAAATCATATTGCCCAATTATATGGAGCCAAATTGATAGTTTAAAAATAGATGAATATTTACAAACATATAAAATCTTGATTTCCTTGAAAAATAGAGAACTTGTATAATTCAAACTTTAAAAAAATAAATTTAACAAGCAATAAATGAACTGCTACAGAAAACAAAACAAAGCAAACCTCAGGACCAGATAGATTTTCAAATGAATTATTTGAAAGGTTTGAAGAAAATTAATTACTTTATTACATAAAATGTTTACAAAAATAAGAAAAATGATTCTATCAAGTTATTTCTATGATAGAAATATATTCTTCATACCCCAAACAGGGAATAGACAAAATAGAGGGGGGAAACCATAAAACAATAACCCTAATGCATATTGAAACCAGAATTTATGTAAAAAGATACTATCAATGATGCTATAGTAACATAAGGTGTTTTAAAATATCATTTACTATGACCAGTTTGGAATTTTATCAGAAATGCAAGGTTGGTTGATATTATGAAAAATTTAAATATAATTGACCATGATAATAATGATAAAACCAAAATCATGTAGTCATATCAATAAAGAAAATTATTTTAATAAAATGTAGATCTCATTTTTGTTAAAAAAATTTTAAAACATAAGAATAAATGGAAAGTTCCTTGATTTATTGAACAGCATTTATTTAAAACCAGAATCTTGCATTACTTATAATGGTGATTAATCAGAGACATTTCCAATAAGACAAGGGTAAAGTAAGGATGTACATTATCAATTTAAATGTTTGATGCAGTTCTAGAAATGCTAGCTTTACTAATCAGACTAGAAAAATAGATTTGTAAATAAAATAGTGAGGAAAAAAAATTTCTTTTACATATGATTGTATTGTCTACTTAGATAACCTTAGGGAATGAACTAAAAATTAATGGAAACATTAATAATTTCAGCAAAGTTATTCAGAAAATATAAACATATGAATTATCAGCCATTCTGCATAGTACCAACAAAGTCTGGAAGAAAGTTATAGAAAGAAAAATTTCATTCAAAATAACTACAGATGTTTAGTCACCCACAATCAGTAAAGAACCATTTATTAATTATATATTCCAAGAACTTAACTGTGCTAAATGCTGGGGAAACAAAGAAAGGCAAATATTTTTTGCCCTCAAGGAGTTTATAATTTAATGATGGTGATAATATGTAAATAACTATAACACTACATTTATCTATGTGCAATATATACACTTATAGCAAATGTATATGTATATGAATATATATATATTCATATGTGTGTGTGCATATACACACATACATGTGGAAGCTATTAAAAACTTTATTTGATGGATGACAAAGGGAGACAGGGAAAGGTAGAATGTGGGATTTGAGGCTTGAAGGAATCCAAGAAAAGCAAGAGGAAGACATTAGGGAGCAGAGTATTTCAGTCATGGAAGACAGACAAATCAAAAGCACCAAGACCAGAGGTAGAGTGTCATATTCCAGGATAAACAAGTAAAACAATGTAGTTGGATCACAGAAAGCATGAAGGGGAATAAGGTGTAAAACTGGAAATTAAGAAGAAAAATGTATTGTCATTAGCTAATAAATTATAAGTAACAGAGTTTATATTTTATTCAGGAAGTATTAGGAAGCCACTGGAACTTGTTGAGTGAAATGGTTAGACATACAGTTTAGAAAATCACCTTGGTAGCTGAGTGGAGGCTGGATTGCAGAGGGGAGATACTTGAGGAAGGAAAATCAGTAAAAATTTATTGCAATAGTCTGGATGGAGGTGATGATAGCCTGAACTAAGGTGTTGGTTTTGTGAGTAAAAAGAAGGGGATATATGTATTAAGATGCTATAAAGGTAAAAATGACAAGATATGAAAACAGATTGGACATGTGGGACAAATGAGAGTGATGGGCTAAGAATGACATTAAAGTGGCAGCTTAAATGACAGTGAGGATGGTAGGGAGGGCCTTTAGCAATAATACAGAAATTTGGAAGAGAGAATAGTTTGGAAAGAATGATAATGAATTCTGTGTTAAACATAAAGTTTACAGCATATCCAATTTGAGGTAGCCAACAGGTGAAGTGTGACTGTAATTCAGGAGCTAGCTATATAGATCTAGGAATTATCTGAAGACAGATCATAATTGAAACTATGGTAGCAAATGATATCACTAAGGGAGACAGTATAGAACCAAGCAAGAAGAGCATACAGGGTAGTCCTTTGGAGGACACAAACATTTAGTGGGCATCACATATATGAAGAACCAGCAAAGTAAAAAAAAAAGAACTAGGAAAAAGAAAATGTGAAGAAAACCTAGAGAGAAGAGGTAGCCCAAGAAAAGAAGTCTTCAGTATCAAATTGCTGTTAAGAAATCCAGAAGGAAGAGGATTGAGAAAAGGCCATTTAATTAGATCAGTCACTTTGGAGAAGGAAGTTGCAATTGGATGATGATGTCAGGAACCAGATTCCAGAAGATCCAGAAAAATGAGTGAGAGGGAAAAAATGGAGATATCTAGTATTGGTGAATTAGTCAAGAATTTTAACACAGAAGAGGAGGAGAGATACAGGACGATAGCCAGCAAAGATGATAAAATCACTTAAGGCTGTTTGGTTTTTGTTTTAGGAGGAAGGAGACAAGAACATATCTTCAGGTATGAGAGAAGGAACCAGTAGACAGAGTGATGAGAGACAGTAGAAATGACAGTGGTGTCAAACTACTGGTAAAAATGGGAGGGAGTGGAATCAGGAAGGAGTCCATGTAAAGGAGTTGGCCTTGGCAAGAAGCGATATGATGGCCATCTGAGATCCAAACAGAGGAGGAGATAGCACAGAGAAATTTCTGAATGACATGAAACGCGGAAGAAGGGAGAAGTAGTACACTAATTTTTCAGGGAAATATAAGTTGAGAAATACAATATGCCTACTTTCATGAATCTCTCCAGCTCCATTCAGCAGTACTAAGAGTGAAGGAAGTGTATGGTGAAAGTAATGAAGGTGTTAGATTTAGGAAGGAGTGATGGGCTACGCAAGGGGCAAGTGATTTGAGCGTAGTTGAAAGTTCCAGGATGAGTTGGTTCAACAAGATGTTGAATTAGAGAAGGGAGAAGAGGATTGATAGGACAAGGATAATGGCCTAGGAAAGACAGAGAGGTAGAGGGAGTGGAGGTCACAGTGAGGCTAGAGAACAGAGGTAGATATCAAAAGATGCAGAGCAACTATACGAATACAGCTACAAAATACTATTAATAGAAATAAATGACACCTAAATAAATTGGAGAAATTCTAACTGTTCATATGTGTTCTGTGGAAAGATAATCAAATGACAATTTTACCTAAGTTAATTTACTTATTCTGCATACCATTCAAACTATCAAAACATTATTTATCAAGCTAGAAAATATAATAACAAAATTCATTTAGAGGAATAAAAAGTCAGTAATCTCAAGGAAAATAACAGAAAAAATGAGAAAGCAAATGGTCTACCAGTACCAGTTCTCAAAGTATTTTACAAAGCAATAATCTACACAATGAAAATTTTGTCAGTGGGAAATATGAAGTATAGAACATACAGAAGCACATAAACACAGTAGAACAGTGTTTGGTAGGAGTATAGCTCTACGGTCATCAAGTTTTTGACCAATTATTCATACATACAAGCAGCTAGGTGGCACAGTGGCTTAAGTGCTGGGCCTGGAGTCAGAAAGAGTCCTGAGTTCAAATTCAGGCTTGGCCACTTACTATCTGTTTGACCCTTCATAAGTCACTTGACTTTGTTTCCCTCAGTTTCCTCATCTATAAAATGAGCTGGGGAAGGAAATAGGAAACCACTCCAGTATCTTTACAAGAAAACCCCAAATAAGGTCACAAAGAGTCAGACATGAGTAAAACAACTAAATCAGAACAACAAAAATTCATCTATCCATCCTGTACATATGACACATTTGAGAGTCATTAAATGTCTTAACTCTATCATTGATTTCTTGGACGTTGCTAAGGAAATCGTTTAGTCCTAATTCACCCCTTGGGCATGTCACAGGGGATTGGCTGATTAGGTCCTGATTGCATGGACATGAGTGTTTGGTGAACCTGCCTCTGGAAGTGAATGAGGATGTATAGTCATGAATTTGCTGAATGTTTCTTCTCTTCTTACTATGGTAAGGAAAAGCCTTTTGACTAGGAACTAAGCCAGAACTGCGAGTGCATACAAAAGGTGCTAATTGGGCAAATCTCTCCATGGTAGAGCCTGCTGTTCTGGATGCCACAGATTGCTTCTCAGTGCTGTGCTGGCACCTTACCTTACTTGGCTGTGACAACAAGAGCAGTCTCTGCCATGGACTCTCATAACTGGACCATAAGTAGCTTCTCTAATCTTTGGAATATCACAAGGTCATTGCAGCTCCACTTCCTAAGAGCCAGAAAGAATAGCGATAACAGGAACAAAAGCAATATGGGCAGCATGTAGCTTGTTACCAGATAGAGTAGGCGCTCCCCCACCCAGTTACTTAAAGCATATTTTCCCCCTCCAGAACATTGCTGGGTAAAGGAGAGGCAATTTAGTCAGTTAGTGGTTTTACAGGCGTACTCTCAGTTCTGGCTAGTTGCTACTCAAAAGGATTTTCTTCACTATATAGCAAGACAGAGAAGTCACCAAATCAAGTTCTAAAGTGTAGAATAACCCTGTTATTTTTTGTCATCACATACTTGCAGAAGTAGGCTCACCAAATGTCTACCTGAGTCCCTTGTGCATGCTCACAAGACTTGGCCCCTTTGACTAGGCCTATGTTATAGACATACATCATAATTTCATGCTTGGAAGGGACCTTAGAAGCCAAATCATACGCACAAAGAAATGCTCATTACAACACACCTGAAAAGTGGCTGATCAGCCAGCAAGGAAGAGGCGGGGAAAGGGAGGTGGTGGGTAGAGAGCCAAGCACCTGTCGAGGTGGCCTATCCCACTTTACGATGTTTCTCATTGTTAAGAAGGCCTTCCTGTTACTAAGCCTTAATTTTCCTACTTGCAACTTCTACTCATAAACAATGGGTTCTTCCAAGCAGAACAAGTCTACCTAATGACAGTTCTTCAAGTACTTGCATACAACCAATCATGCCCCTTCCTCTTCCTTTCATCTTCTCTTCATGCCAAGTGTCCCTATTTTTCTCATTTGACTCTCATGTGACTCAGGTTCCTTGCCATGATTGTCCTCCTCTGGATGCTTTCTGGTCTGTACGTGTCATTTCTAAACTATGAACTATCCAAAATATGGTCTCATCAGTGCAATCACCCAGAAGCTATGCTTCTCTAAGCAGCCCAAGAGCATATTAGCCTTTTGGCTCCTGTATCATATTGTTTAATTCAATTTAAAAAACACATTCATTAAATGGTCCTAGGGATAGGAGGACAAAAAAAATGAAAACAACCCATATCATCAAGGAGCTTATGTTATACCAAAGGGAAATGAATACATGGATGAGTAAATACGTTTACAAAATCAATATGAATTAATTTTAAGTTGGAGTGTCTAGTAACAACAAGTTGGATGATCAGAAAAGATGAGAAGTCTCTTGCTGATCAGATAAGATATCTAATCCAAGAAGATTATTTAAAAATACCCCATTAACATAATAATCGAGTGTATAATCATGACAAATTGGACAATCAGAAAGCAGAAGATCAGGGAAAATATCTGGTCCAAGAAGATTACTGAAAAATCACCCAGTCACATAATAATCAAGATGGTGAAGAAGAATTCCATCACTGAAACTTCATTTCAAGAGAATATGAAGTGGGGTTGGAGTTTTGTCTACATTAAATTCTTAGATTTAATTATATGAATTGCCATATACACTTATCGAATTAATTGATGCATATTGTGCTTGAAGTCCATTAAAACCCCCCTGGACTTTTTCAGGTAGATTGCTATCTAACTATACCTTGGTCATCTTATACTTGTGTAGTGAATTTCTTGAACCCAAATGGAAACCTTTACATTTATTCCTGTTTAAATGCATCTTATTAAATTCAGTACAATGTTTTCTACTCTATCAGCCAGGGCATTGCCTTACTCCTCCAGCTTTGTGTCATCCAAAAATCTGATAAGCTTGCTATTTATGTTTTCAGCAAAGTCATTGATAAAAATATTAAACAGCACAGGGTCAAGCACAGATTCCTGGGACTCTTCATTGCAAACTTGCTTCCAAGTTGATAATGATGCCCTAATGACTACTTACTGAGTCCAACCTTTCAACCAGCTCTAAAGCCATCTAGCTCACATCTCCATGTTTAAGCAAAAGATATTTATGAAACTCTTTGCTAAAATCCAAGCAAAATCAATCCTTGATCAACCAATTTAGTAATTCTGTCAAAAAAAAAAAAGAAAAAGAACACTAGGCTGGCATGACCTATTCTAGATGAAGCCATGCTGCCAATTTGTGATCTCAACTTCCTTCTTAAGGATGTTCACTTGATGTCTCTTTAACAAGCTATTCTAGATTTTTTCTAGGAATTTAATTCAGCTAAGTCCATTCTCTTGCTGTGTGCATGTGTCTGTGTGTGTATCATGGCATGCCACCAACCTACTCATGCTGTCTGTATATATAACCCATGGGAGTGTTGCCTAATGATGAAACCAAACATTCTTCTCTCTCTTTGGACTAACTCACTAATCTCCACATGTCTTCATACTTCAAGTTGTGGGGATTTTCCTGGGCTAGTGGAGGAGGGGGCAGGCATAGTAACTGCCATACTGTCACAATTCATTCTCAGAGTTCTCAGGGTAAACAGTGTGTATGTGGAGGGAGAAGATACATTCTTCATCACTATCGCTCCTGAGCCCCTACTGCAAAATACCAGTCACAATAACACTATTGATTGAATTAAAAAAATTTATCTATGAGTTTTATTTTTATAGTACAAACATTTCCAGTTTACAGGCCTTTATACTCCATGAATACCCTTTTGTTACAAAGGGAAAAAAAATAAGCAAAACAATAATACAATGACTTAATCTGAAAGTCCATGTCACATTCCACATCTGTAGCCTGACCCAACATTTCTATACAGCATTGATTCTTAAAAATAACTCATTTACTAAATGATAATACAAAACTAAGACTGGTCATAGTATGTATACATTAAAAGGTAGATGGAGGGATAATCAAAATATTATCATCTGCCTATAATGCTTCATCCCATTCCCCCACAAACACTTATCATTTCCACGGAGGAGGGGGAGAAAGGAGAAGAAGGGAAGTGAGCACATGCAGAAATAAAGTGGGGAGGCACATGAATAGGGAAACCTATCTATCTGGAGGAACTCATGACGTGACTGCAAGCTTGGATATTGCTGTTATATTTTAAGGAACAGTCTACACTATACATCACCTATTCTGAATTTTTCTGCTCTCCTGCTGAATGAAGCCTCTCTCTGCTACTTTCAGGCTGCTAAATCAATGTTAAGGTTTTTGCTTTTCCCCTAAAATGACAGTATGATACAATTTTAGTGAAACAACATCCTTAAACGTGGGATTTGCAGCTTTCCAAGGCTGTTCACTTGCTAGGAGTTAAAACACTAACAAGCAGTTTGCATATTCTGGAGAACTGCAGAATGTCTCAGATCTGCTTTCAGGACTTTAAGGAGGCTCTCCCACTCTAGCCACAGAGAGGAATAGAGAGGCTATGTGTGAAACTCTAAACTTAGCTAACTCGTCAGGCAGGAATAGGACTCTGCTTTCCTCCAATCAGCTCCGAGAGTATCTGCAAAACCTTTTCTGGCCTCTATCAAATTGAACTGGCACCGAAGAGCAATAAGCCTAGCCAGCTCTGGACACAGAAGTAAGAATTCTGCTTCCTCCAAAAAACTCAGAGCAACTTCCAGGAGTCAGTCAGCTCTCTCAGACAACTCAGGTGAAAACAGATGTTCTTCTCTTCTGGTTTTCCTCTGTTGTGCTTCTTTCAAGCAGCTGGGGGCTGAGGGAGGGAGAAGTCTATGGTCAATTTTTTCCTTTTAGGTGGCTCCAGTGTTTTCTAATTCTCTTGCTTCTCCTCTTATCCCTTATCTTCTCATTACTTACAGTGTTTCAAATTAGGAGTTCCACATGAGTAGTGACCCATCTCTAAAACAGGTTGATAAACTTGAAATCCATAGTTCTGTCTGTCTGTAACAATAGACAATTTTCCTATAGGTCACAAACAGATTTGTTAGTCATGATTTTTCATCTATAGTCTTCAAATCCTTGAAAATGGTCAAAAGAAACAATGGATAATGTCTTGCAGCCAAATCCATTTTCCATCAGTACTAATGGTTTTGAGCTACTTTCAAATAAGATTTACTAGTACAGTTATCTGAGAGGCAATTTACTTGCATATCCTGGGAACTATCTCAAATGGTTTTTCTCAAGCAATGTCCTTTTCTGCCCTTTTCAGAAATTAAGATGTCCACATATGAAAGGGGTACTGTGTTCCATTTGAAAATCAAGCCCCTTGGCCCTTCTCCAGTTCCATAGTACCATTCTTGTATTCCATGTTCATTCAAATATGACTGGGAGTGGAGCAGCAATCATGTCTACCAATTCAGTTCTTTAAGTACTCGAAAAAGTAAGGCAGCTAAGCCAGGTGACTTGAATTCAGCAGAGCTGGGTAAGTGTTCTCCTATCTTCTTGATCAAGTAGGTGAAAACAGAAAGTAGAGTATCCAATGTATGTGAAATAGCATCAGAATATTGTGTCTCTATTCCAGAGTACTAATGGGAAGATAGGTCCAGGCCCAAGGTCCTCTGAATATTTTAACTAAGTCTGATGAGAAAGGACAAGAAGAAACTACTGAAGGTGTTGGTCTTATCAATCATAAACTTAACTGTAAGTATAAGAGCTCAGCTCCCCCAAAAGATCTCCATAGAGAGCCTGAAGTCACCCATCCTACTGCTACCACCAGCCCTTGACCCATTGTATGCATATATTAGCAAAGCTATCATGAGGGTTTCAGAGTTTCCTCCAGGTTCTACATTTCAGGTTGAGGCCAGCCTATTGCAAAGACCATGGCTTCTGGGCATGTAAATAGCCTGTGGTTGCTGAACATATGGACAGTTCTCTTGGCTCTAATATTCAAGTTACCATCTGTGTGAGTATCACACAGAAAAAGGCAGAAATTGTGTTGTTTGTCCAGAAAGATTGCCTTCACATCCAGAACTACAATATGGTGGTTGCTTTTGATGTAGTTATCGCCAATTTTGGGGTCTTCCAGACAGTCTGAGCCAAGACAAGATGAGAGAAAAAGTGATATGGAGCCGTTCTGTATCTGCTAATTTTCCCTCCCGTACTCCCTGTCTTCAGGAATCATGACTTCCTAACAATGAGTTTTGGTGGGAGAATTCAGAGTTTGTTACAGTAGGAAAGAGAAAAGGAATGCCAACACCCCAATATGCTCACAACCAACCCACTAGCTGTCTGAACAAAAGTTGGCAACACTAAATAAAATTTGTCATTTTGTACCCTTCCATTTTTCAACTACATGCTACCAAATTGACTGGTGACTCAAATATGACTTCCCTATTCCCACTCTAAAATTAAAACCAATGTTTTATTGCTTAGAAGTCATAACTAGAAGTGAGAGGTAGTTTGACCCAATAGGGGAAAAAATGTTACCTATGGAATCAGACTATGTTCCAATTCCCAGCTGTGCTATTCAGTCTTTGTGACTTTGGGAAAGTCATTATATTACTGGGCCTCTGTTTCCTCATTTGTAAAATGAGGAAGTTTGATTAGATGCATTCTCTTCTAACTCATGATATATGGTCCAGTGACTGAATATATTAAACTAGTCCAAGTTCCTTATTCTGCGGGTAAACAAATTGAGTCCTAAAGAGGTTAAATGATTTACCAAGCTTTCTGCAGCTACTTAATGGCAAAGTTAGAATTGAGACTACAATCCAAGATTTTGGGATTTTCTATTATACTCCACAGATCACATGCTTGTAAATATATAGGCTTTTTTGTTTCTATATTAAAACACACACACACACACACACACACACACACACACACATACAGAGCAATCTACCTAGAGTTAAGCAATGTGAGTTCTAGTCCCAACTCTGTCTCTAATTAGCTGTGTGACTTTTGGAAAATCATTTGACCTCTCTGGTTCTCAGTTTCCCTAACTGTGAAGAAAAGGATAGATTTCTAAGGTCCTTTGTGCAAGGGCATGGTAAAGGTTTAAAAGCAGGCTCATTGAAAAATAAAAGTATGCATGACACATTTAAGTTTAATCTACACCATTACCATTTTGTACATCACTTTCTCAAGTCTAGAAATTAATATATAAATACATTAATCACTTATTTGTAGAATTTACCATTTTAAGGGTACAAACATACCTCATTTTATTGCACTCCAATTTATTGCACTTCACAGACGCTATTTTTTTTTTCAAATTTAAGGTCTGTGGCAATCCTGCATCCACCAAATCTATTGGCACCATTTTTCCAATAGCATGTATTCATATCATGTCTATGTCAAATTTTGGTAATTCTCTCTATATTTCAAACTATTTCATTATTAATATATCTGTTATGGTGATCTGTGATCCATGATCTTTGATGTTACTATTATAATCATTTTGGGACACCATGAACCATACACATATAAGATGGCAAATTTAATCGACAAATGTGTGTTATGACTGCTCCACTAACCAGCTGTTCCTGTCTCTCTCCCTCTCTTCAGGCCTCCCTCTTCCTGGAGACACAACAGTATTGAAGACTATTATGTAAACTTAGGTGATAAAGCAGTTGCAGGGTTTGAGAGAATTGACTCCAATTTTGAAACAAGTTCTATCATGGGTCAAATGCTATCAAATAGCATCGCATGCTACAGAAAAATCTTTCATGAAATGAAGAGTTAATCAATGTGGAAAGCTTCATTATTTTCTTATTTTAAGAAACCACCAAAGCTACTCTAGCCTTCAGCAACTACCACCCTGATCAATCATCAGCCATCAACGTCGAGGCAAGACCCTCCACCAGCAAAAAAAAAAAATTATGATGCATTGGAGGCTCAGATGATGGTTAGGATTATTTTTTAGCAATGAAGTGCTCTTTAATTAAAGTTTGTACATTGTTTCTTCAGATATAATACTATCACTCACTTAATAAACTATAGAATAGTGTAAACATAACTTTTATATGCACTGGGATGCCAAAAAATTCGTACGACTTGGTTTATTGAGATATTCACTTTATTGTGGTGGTCTGGAACTGAACCCATAATATCTCTGAGGTATGCATGTATAAATGCTCACATTGAAAATTTAACAATTAGCTCTAGTGGGCCAGTAATAGCTGGCTTCATTACACTCCTGCCTTTCCTGTAATAACAATCCATAAATCTATAAATTTATCTATGATTGCTTTAATAAAAACCCACAACCAATAAACATCTCTTTGTAAAAATGGATTATTTTATTTATATTTTTGCTATGAAATATAATTATTTCTTTTTTCATTTTGGAGGCAATAGGGGTTAAGTGACTTACCCAGGGTCACACATCTAGTAAGTGTCTGAGGCCAAATTTGAACTCCTAACTTCAAGGCCAGTACTCTGCCCACTGTGTCATCTAGCTGTCCCTGAAATATAATTATTTCTTAACTCAATATCTTATATTTTCTTAATGACTTTATAATATGAAATATAAAAAATGCTAAAAATCAAAAAGTTATATGTCATTCAAAAATTTGAGGCAATGGCCATTTCAATCAACCAAGTTACCTTAACTTGGTTGAAATATCTTCAGGTACAACATTTATACATCCATTGCATACAGCCACAAAACAAATTATTTATAAAAAGAAATCCTGCCATTCACATTGCTATGGCACTTTTAGTCTCCTGTGAGGTAACTAGTAACCACCGAAGCAACTGCACAGATGCCTAAGAAGTAGGAAGCTCAGCCAGAATCCAAGAGGGGAAGTGTTCCTTGGCAATATAACATAGACTAGGGATGCCTTCGAAGGACGACCATTGTGATAAAAAGGAAGAAAGAACCCACCAGTTCCTCGCAACCTCTCCCACTGATTCTTTCAAACCTCAGCCTTTCCAGAGAGGAGTTTAGACACTGCACCTTTTTCAAGGAATTTTTTTTCTAAGCACCTTCTTTCTCCCCATGCATCTCTCTGTCTTCCAGTTAAGAGAAAAAGTCAGAACACATTATGGATGCTATGTAGAAGGTAATGGGCAGACAGAGAACCAGCACTGTCATTCCTTTCATGTAGAAGATGCGTATCTGCTTATTTAATCAGAGAGAACCATAGCCAAATTGGATAATAGAAATGGCAGAGGAAGGAAGGAAGGAAAGAAAGATGGAAGGATGGAAGGAAGGGAGGAAGGAATGAAGGAAGGGAGAGAGGGAAGGAAGGAAGGGAGGGAGGGAAGAAAGGAAGGAAGAAAGGAAGGAAGGTAATAAGGCAACATGGAAGGAAGGATTTTGCATATATGTGTTTTCCCTCAAAGAATAAAATGACCAAGAAAGTGTCTCTTTCATATTCCACATTTTCAGAGTAAGCATCCAACAAGACTTGCCATGATAACTAAATTTATTATTAACTGTGTATTTCATGATGTTAGTGACAATATGTTAATGTGATTTTTTACGTCCTCCTGCAGTGAACAGATGGCTCCTTTTACTTTACTTTCCACATCAAGTGTGATTATTTCTTAGTGCCAAAAGCAACCTGCCGTTCTTTGGTCTCCAGTCTAATTTTTTATGTTGGTAAAACACAGCAGGACTTGTTATCAGTTGGATGGCATCTTAATAAAAAGAGACATGCCAACATATTGACATCATGTTCAAGGGGAAGTTTTACCCCTAACCCCCCTTCAGAAATGAGGGGAGGGGGTTGAAGATTTTTCTTAAAAAAATCAGGTAAAGAACTCACCAGTTTCAAGATGTTCTATTACAATTGTTGGGCTGGATGCCAAGATGCAGAATTAGTCTTCTTTTGTTCCCATATCCAAGCATCTCACTCAGGGCTCTGATCTTTCATCCTGTGTAATGATAATTAGCTATAACATATTCCAAAGTTGAATGTAAGCAGGAATACATTAACATTGAGATCAGTGTCGGGTTAATTTTCATTGGGAAGATGACAAAGGACACTCACAGATACATACAACACAAAATTTTCCTAGATTCATGAATTCAGGATATTGTTTCCAAACTCATGAAAGATAAATTCATTTATCCATTATTCAGATCTGCTTATCTGAGAGCTGGTTACAGTATATGCTATTAACCAACTTCAGTAGAACATCTCAGGGTAGACAATATGAGTGTCCAATTCTTTGTCCCTCATTTGTAATAAAGAAAAACATTATTTCAAATAAGATATCTCTTTAAAAGAGATAATAATACTTACATTAATTTACAGCGTCATTTAGAAATAATGTGGAAGAACTATTCACGGTCAAGAAGGTAAGTATAACTACTAAGGGTATATTGATAATGAAACAAATAGCTAGAACTGTATTAGTTCACTATTTATCCATCCAATTGACTTTGAAATTTGGTGTAAATGTCAACCCCAAAGCCCTTGGGGATACACATTTAGTAACTATACTTGCTTGCTCAGAAATCATCTAGTCAAATACCCTGATTTTACATATTAAGAGGCTCCCTTATAGCCTTACAACTTAGCTGATATAGTCACAGAAGGTTCCGAAATATAACTAGAAATGTTAATGAGGTGTTAAGCTAGATGTAAAAGTTGCCTGTACTCCTTGATTTCTTTTGGAAGTAGCAACACCTCTTTGATTACGTCAAGAAGGGAACAAGCAATTATTGGTTGAGCAAAAAAATTAGCCCCCATTCCTCTGGGGGCTTTCAAAAGCTAAGTTCTGCATAAAGTTTAAAATTCAGTTGTTCTAGTGCTACAGTGGGAGACTTTTGCAAGCAAGGAGTTTCATGTAAAGGAGATCATTCTTCCACCTCTCCCCCTGAATAAAGGGAGGAGGGATAAAGTATCTCATCTCCCATCTCCCCCTCCCCCCATGGCCAAGAAGCTCCTCTTAAAAGTGACACACAACAAGGAGACACGGTGAAAAAGAAACAAGGGCACACTGCAGACAACCACAGGTACAAAAAGATAGTCACCTAAAAGAGGAAATAGCTTCAAGGATTGGGATGCCAATCAGCAGAGAAGAGAGTCTGATTACAGAAGGGAGTAGATCTTGGGAACCCAGAGAAGCAAATGGCCCAGCAGGGAACTCACTGTGTGCAAACTCTACAAAGAGAGGAAAGACTATCAGACCCAAGAGGACTGGAAGTTGTAAGATGCCTGTACCACGTGTGTGCCTCATCACCATTGTTGTCCAAGTTTTAGCCCACTCTTCTCCTCAATGCTACATGTATTTGAAGAAGAATGGGATTTATGGGAAGAGTGTTTTGTAATTGTTGTTATCTAAAAATTTGCCTTTGCACAAATGGCTACTACACATCTGGAAAGTACTCCCTCGTGATTAGCACCTTGTTGAGCTTCTGTTAAAAAAACAGCTTTAGTACACCCTTTCATATAAGGTCTTCCCATGTAACTCCAGTTGTCAGTTTCTCTGTCTGTCTATGTTGTCTCTGTGTCTCTGTCTCTCTGTCTCTGTCTCTGTCTCCCTCTCTCTCTCTCTCTCTCTCTTCTCTCTTTCTCTCTTTCTCTGTCTCTCTGTTTCTGTCTCTGTCTCTCTCCTCTCTCCTCTCTCCTCTTTTCTCTTATCCTTTCCTCTCTCTTCTTTTTCTGTTTGTCTCTGTCTCTTTCTTTCTCTCATATTGATAATTGGCATGGATCATCTGAAGAATGTACAAAAAAGCGCAACCTAGTTTGTGAAGGGCTGTGAGTTCACAACCTATGACAATGGCTGGAAGGAACTAAGGGTGTCTGGACTAGAGAAAAGAAGACTCCAGGAACATGATAGCTAGGCTGAAGTGTCTGAAACACTGTCGAGGAATAAGGATCAGATTTATTCTGTTTTGCCCTAGAGGCTAGAACCACAAACAATGGATGGATATTGCAAAGAGGCCAATTTGAAATTTTTCTTAATGATAGAATCTGCTCAAGAAGAGAATGGCTCACCTTCAGAGGGAGTGGGATTCGCTTCCTTGGAGATGCCTGGGGATGTTAGAATAGATTTTGTGTGTGTGTTAGACTAGACAGTTGTGGAAGGTCCTTCCAACTCTCAAATTCTATGATTTTGCAGTTCTCTTATATCTTCAGATTTCTAGGAGAAACTCCCGTATGAGAGTGAGGGTGGAGGTGGGGTAAGGATCCAACTACATCCTTCTACTGTAACTCCATGCCCCCTCTTGTGGAGGAAAGGAGACATAAACTCATAGTACCAGGGCAATGAGGTCCTTATGTAGGGGACACATAGTAGGGGGAATTCACAGCTCTGGAACTGCAAACTTGGATGTCCCTTCTCATTCTCTAGGACTATCCTTACAACATTGCATGCGCATGTGGTCTGTCTTGGGCTGGTGGCACTACTGCTAAGCTGGGCTACTCTCTGCTGCTGGCCCAAACTGCTTCTGCTGCTGGGCAGCTTGCTGTACTATAAAGATACATACAATATACTCACATATACAGACACATAAAGATTTACATATAGCTGTGTATACACATATATCTGAGTATAGATATAGATATATATGGGGGAGTGTGTATGTGTATATATATTTTTATTGTTCAGTCATTTTCTCTCCTGTCTGATTCTTCATGACCCCATTTGGGGTTTTCTTGGCAAAGATACTGGAATGGTTTCCATTTCCCTTCTCCATCTCATTTTACAGATGAGAAAATTAAGGAAAATAGCATTGACTTGCCCAGAGTCACACAACTACTAAATGTCTGGGGCTAAATTTGAACTCAAATCTTCCTGACTCCAGGTCTGATGCTCTGTCAACTGTGCCACTTAGCTTCCCTGAACACACACACACTCACACACACACATACATCTACAAATTATATATGTGTGTATATACATGCCTATATACTACATATACACACATACACATGTATGCATTACTATTTATATGTATATGTATATATTTGTATGTATACATATGTGTGCATGTATATACCTATACATACATATATGTGTGTGTGTATATATGTGTATGTATGTATATATGTATGTATGTATAATGCTTGCACAAAGCTTCTCTATTCTAGAGACAGATAGAACCCTGGGCCTGAAGTCGGAAAGACTTGAGTTCAATTCTGCCACAGATAACTTTCTAGCTGTGAAACCCTGAGTAAGTCATATAACCTCTGCCTGCCTCAGTTTCTTCAACTGTAAAATAGAGATAATATTAGACCGTACCTCACAAGCTTGATAGGAGGATCAAATAAGATATTTGTACAATTCTTGACACACAGTAGGTGCTTAATAAATGCTTCAATTCCTCCCTGCTTCTGCTCTTTAGACTAGGCTCTCAGGCCTCATATCCTAGAGAGTAGGTGGCTATTTAGAAAAGTATCACCTATCTTTTACCAACAACTTTTCCAGGAAATAAGTAGTGATGAAGAGAGGTATTGCCTTCCTTCCACACAGCTCTGAAGCCTTTTCTTAGACCTACTCTTTCTTGTCCAGGGCTAGATCCTTTCAGGAACATCACTCTATACTAAATTATGTATAACCAGTAGATTACCAAATCATCATCTCTGATAGCTAAGCAATACCTAAGCAATGTATATTTGTTCAAAAATCACAAACAATTCTGGGGTTCAAGGTTTCCCAGTTACTAAGTCCAAATTTCTCCTGTTGACCATTTTTAAATGAATACTTGGTAAATAAGACACCAAGGCTATTCTATTCCCTGGGTCAGTCTTCATGTTCTATCTTCCCATACAAGAGGGCAAACTTAACAAATGTTGTGTGGGTCCTGACTGCTCCACCAACTGGCTATTTCCCCATCTCTTTCCCTCTCCTTGAATCTTCCTATTCCCTCCAGGGGTGGGGAACTTGCAGCCTCAAGGCCACATATGGCCTTCTAGGTCCTTGGGTGCTGCCTTTTGACTAAGTCCAAGTTTTACAGAACAAATCCTTTTATTAAAGGGATTTGTTTTGTGAAGTTTGGATTCAGTCAAAGGGTCACACTTGAGGACCTAAAGGGCCACAGGTTCCCCATCCCTGACTGATCCTTGTCAATTACATCAAACCTCTTAGGATTGACTTTAACTGGCAAATGAAGGGCTTATATGCATAGGTGATTCCTGAAGTCTTTTCTAGTCCTAACATTCTAAAGCTGGTGACATTTTCTAATGATAATTGTGGGATTATGCTTTGTAATAAAACAACAATTATATTAAGGAAGTCCAAATCTCAAGCTTGCCTTCACTGTAGTGGTGATAGGTCTTTGGGCATTGATATGACAGGCTAAGGCCTAGAAGGTAAATGGTAGCTCAGACCTATACAGTGGAATATTTGAATAGCTTATCTATAACTACATAGGAATAATCAGTTCAAGAAACATGCTTTACATCTTCTAAACCTAACCCCAAGTTAATATTTGCAGGTATAAATGCTTCACTCTACTAGATAATTTAAGAAAACTTTGGTGAAAGAAAGTCTGATGTAATCAATCCTCCATTTTTGAGATTTCCTGCCCCTCCAAAGTAAAATAAATATATCTATATAATCAATAAACATGGCAGTGAGTAACATCTGTAAAGCTCTCATTTGTTTAGAAATATTGCTGGCATATTTTCCAAGGTCCTTTGTCTATATAAGACATATTTTGCCAAAGTCTTAAAACCCTACGCAGCAAAAAAAAAAAGCCTAGGAAAAGGGCCATACCACAAGCAAGACCAAAATCACTTAAAAGGCCAAAAGATCTCAAACCAAAGATTTGAAAATTGGGAGCAAAGATAATATTTCATATCTTCATTAATTAAGATTCTTAAAAGCAGAAAGCAGAGATTGAAATGCGGGCAATAGATAGAGCATCCTATAAGGAAGTATGAAAAGACAAATGTATACAACTTGAATATCATGTCTGCTCACCAATGTGGCACCATAAGCTGATGTGATTTATAATTAGGCCCCAAAGAAATGGGCTATAGGGAATTGAAATCGCATAAGATGAAGTGAGGGTTGGGGCATAAAAGCGGACATAGGCAAAAGCAACCGGGTATGGAATGTGTACCCATCTGATTATCAGTGAGGAAAAAAGGCAACCAAAGACATGTAAATGTGTGAACCATGTTACTTCCTTGTGAAATGAAATGCAATATTTGGATATAGTGAAGATCTGGAAGTTGAGGAACTCATCACTTTGATTCTCGCTTGTTGTCTACCTTAGTTCTATGAACTAATGATTCTCAGCATCCCCAAATATTTTGCTGATCTATCTGCTCTCTATGCCAGTGACTCCCCACCCACTACCTTGTGATCAGGTAGGAGAAACTTAACTATGAGAAAGATTGCCAGGGTATGAGAGGGCAGTATGAAACCTAATATGGAGGAATTGTCTTCCTTTAACTATGTGCTCAGTGCATCCTATTTGGTAACTAATTGAGTAGTTCTTTACTGACCTTCTAGCAATAAACTTAAGGGTTTATGTTATCTTTATTTTTTAACATTTTGAAATATGGCAGAATTTAACCAAAAGTTTGCTTCAGGATGTCAATTCTTGCTCATTTGCATTATGTGTCCTGGAGCATACTAATTGATTTTACAAGCTGCTCAGGATGGGTGGGCCAATTTCTATTGAAGGGCACCGATTAAGATCTTCTTTTTAAGCCGTTGAGTGACTGGACTAGATTGTACACGATAGTGCCTGGCATCATTTAAAACAAATTAATTTCCCATTTCTTTTATCTGGCCATAATTCTCAACATGGGACACATTGCAAATGACCTTATGAATGGTCACAAACACCAGATACCATCGGGATAAATCTGTCAGTCTCAGAATCTTGCTCTCTCTAATGTACATATGCAAAACAGTAAAAAGAAGCTCTTCTTTCCCCTCTTTGGCTTTATCTGTCTCATTTTCATATTGTAACTTATCTGATAGGAGTAAATTATGGCACTTTTCCCCACAGGCTACCAAAGAGTCTCTGTATATTCTAATATCAAATTGGTTAATTAATAATTTCTCTCTATTGCCACTAAGCAGAACTACATGGTTAAATTATGATGATGGTGCCTCATTACACGCGA
Source organism: Vombatus ursinus (assembly GCF_900497805.2). Lineage (NCBI taxonomy): Eukaryota > Metazoa > Chordata > Mammalia > Diprotodontia > Vombatidae > Vombatus > Vombatus ursinus. Next base: position 12,928,565 of record NW_020950239.1, on the reverse strand, counting down.
GGTACAGGACAGCAAGTCATCATTTAATGTCATGCATGTGTGGAAGCCAGAGTGTGGGCTCCAGATAAGTAGCCATTTTGTGCATTTTGCGAATTACAGCAAGTTAGTCACAGCTGGTAAAAAAAAAAATCCAGAGTTAAATAAACAATGAAGGAGGGGCAGAAGGCTGGGGTACAGGTATTAGCACAGATTCTGAGAGAAGACTTGATTAAATTAATTGAAGGACGAGGTGTACTATTAAATCTCATTAAGGGCTTCCTAAGTAGAATCTACTCTGTGGAAGGAGCATTAAGCAGCTAAACCATTTCTTCGCCTAATAACAACCAAATAAATCAGACTTCAGGAGGATCAGTATCTTACTTCCCAGCCCATTTCCCAACCCCTGCCCCAAATTACCTATCTGTGCCTGATTTCAGAGGCTGATATTATCATTTTGATATTAATACCCATAATCCCTCAAGGGAAGCTATTGTTTCTAGCAGTAAGCTCTTGTTCCCAAGGCACTCTGGCTAAATGTTAAATTAGACAACCCCCCGTTTAGAGAGAACATTATGCAGTCACTGTATGAGTGCTTGATATGGAAAATTTGCTTCTGTGTTGTTGTTTTTAATCATGTGAACTAATAAGATCCCCAGGAGTAATTTCCTAGGAAGGTCTAAAGTAAATATGATCCCATCTCAGGCAGTGACACCTACTTTAACCTCTTATGGAAATGACAGCTCTGGAGCCTATTCTGATTTCTTCAATCAAAATGAAATGAATAAACCTAACGGAGAGAATATTTAAATATCTGCCATAGTTGTCAGTAAAAAAAAAAATTATAGCATGATTTATTTGAGCATTGAGGCACTGAGCATGATATCTGGCCTCTGTCTTTAGCAGGCATTGATGTTCATTTTCATACCATCACTCCATAAAAAGCTCAATACAAAAAAAAAAGGCAAGTAGCTAAGATCAATTGTGACTTGAGGTAAGGACAATACAAGGTGTAAGGATTATGGGAATACTCTTACATTAAACTGCTGACATGGGAATTACTTACTGAAAGTAATCCACAAAACTGTAGAGATCCTCAGGTGCTTTCCAGTTCTGGATCTAATGATCTTATGATATTTAAATCACAGGCATTTCTTGGTGGATTCCAAAGAGTTAGTTATATCATAAGAGGTCTGAAGTGAATGAGCTATTAACCAGTGCTGGCCCTATGAATTCTTGCTATTTCTCCAGACCACATTAGGAAACATTCCAACTGCAACAAATAACTAGAGATCTAGAAGTGTGTGTGTGTGTGTGTGTGTGTGTGTGTGTGTGTGTGTGTGTGTGAGGGGCTGGGGGAAGATGACAATAGGATATTCTTAGGCTAGAGGCACTAATTATACTTTGTGTGAGTGAGGCTAACATTGGAATGAGCCTAAGTGGCATGCCGTGGTTTCAGTGTGATTCACTAAATTAACTACATAACTTTCCATTTGCTTTTCAAATAAGTCAGAGATGGACTATTAGTCCAATTTCACAGATGGGGAAACTGAAGCACAGAACAAATTATTCATTTTCCCAATTCACAAAAGGGCCCATTTTTTTTCTTTAAGTATAAAAGAAAAAAAAACAAAACTTGGAGACCTTTGTTCCTGGAACGTTATTGCTCTTTTAGATTGCAAACTTCTGTGTAATGAAAAATATAGTAATTACTACCACTGATTTCATAAAATATTAGAGCTTGAAATGAATCTTTGAGAAATAAGGCCCAGGTAGTTTAAATAATGGGAGTAGAACCCAAGGGTGATTCTCAAACCAGTGCTATATTCATTGTGCATACATTCATATACTCTTTCACAAGTGACTGACTCTGTTTTTCTTTTAGGTACTGCTCTATTGCTGTTGAAAGTATGAGAGGATAGGAATGATACAATAAGAATCAAAGTTGTAGCATTGCCAAGGGATAAGTTAATGTATACCATACACACACACACACACACACACATACACACGCACACACACATGCACACACATGCACACACACACGCATATACACACACACACACAGGTATGAACAGTTGCTAAGCCAGAACCAAAGAGAAAGTTAATATTCTAAAACTAGATGAGGTTATTAATTCTTCAGCATCTTTCTCCTCCTATTAGCACTACTTCAGACTCTAAGTTCCTTGAGGGCAGGAGTTGTTTAATTTGTGTTTTTGAATCCCCAGCATACATCACAGTACCTAGAATATAATAGACACTCGGTAAGTGATTGTTGCTTGACAGATTTGTTTATGGATTGATTTCTTCTAACAATTTTCAGGTACAAGAATAAACAGATAGTCATGAATTCACAGTGGCCTCAGAAGATTTTAAAGTTCTGATGGAAAGAAGGATAGGTGCCTAATCTTATCAATGAGGCTCTCCCACTAGAGTTTTCTCTCATTCAGAGGATAAGATATAAATTTCTTCTTTTGCCTCAATCAATTCCATTGAGTCAGATCATATGGTATTTACTCTTCGTATTCACAAACATAAAAGGAACAGCAATCTGTTTAGTATCCTGCAGATGAACATGCATTGAAAAGTGGCACTGGCAATTGGGCACTGGCTGCCCACTGGGCATCCAGCAGCGATGTGCTAAAGATCTGGCATGGCATTCTATGGCAAAGAATGGTATTCATTACAGTTGTATCACAAACAAATAAAGGACCAAATGTTTGCTACAATAAATACTCATGCCATCCCTTGTCTGTCATTCATTCATCTCCTTTCTTCCTCTTTCTTATTTTTTTCTATGTCAGCTCTGTCCAAAACCTCTATACCTTAGCATATGTGTTTCTCTTTGAAGGTGTATCTCTGTGTTTCATCACAGAGGAACATCTAATTTTACAAACTATTCAATGTGAACTTTTAATATTCTTTTTATTTTTATTATTCTGAACTTGATAGGTATTTAACAAATAAATATTTCCTTATAAAAATAAAAACAGAAAAAGAAGGTTATATAGGGCATCATGAATTTAAAGCTTGGGTTTTTAAAAGGTATATCATCCCTCTGGAGTCACTCTCCCAATTCCCACTCATCCCAGTCGTTTGAGTACCCAGATGGCAAAGACCACTGGCCTAGTGATCTCCTTGGGGTTAGTAAGGTAACCCTGAAGGGTTGGAGGTTCAAGTACTATTGCTTATGAACTCCCATATGTTGTGTCCCTCTCCTGCCCCAACCGTACCAAAGAACCAGTTGACTTTAAATTGCTCTTGGAAAAGGCAATTTATAAAGGTGATATAGCAAGGATAATAGTTACAAAACATCCACCTCAACCTAAGACAGTCTGCTTGCATACACAAGGTTCTTGGGGAAAATGGCCTCAAGCTTAAAGTATAATTGGAGCGATATATGTAAGTAAGAAACATACGTGGTCAAGGAATTCCTAACTCTTGATCTAGCTCTTTTCCCCTTTTACTGAGTTCTCATAAGGTTCCCCTTAGGTTTAGCTCTCTCTTAGGCTCTGAAGATTGGTTCCTTTCCAGAGGACACAGCCAGAATTCCCCTCTATGACAAAAAAATCCCCATCCACTTTCCTTCAGGAATGGGCTTTCTACTCCTGTCTACAGATGTTTCCTCTGTTGTTGGCCACACTGTTTCAACACTCTCTGTTACTGGCTCCAGATGCTGTTTGGGACTTCTGATGACTTTGATGGATTTCTCAGCTCGTTCTGCATCTAGTATCCCCATCTAGAGATCCTCAAACACCTAAGATCAGGAATGAATAAGCACAAATGAAAAAAAGCACCAAAGGCTGTGAGGGGGAAGGGCAGGTAAGTGACCAGCTCCCCCGTGACTCATGAGCTCCAAGCAATACTCCTCACTTAAAAGTGGTCAAGGCAGAGGTGAAAAGCTAAGTTCCTTGAAACTTTTTATACTTAGCCTGTCTCAAATTATTAGTATTCCTTCTTGGCCTGAAGTCAATTAGAAGGCATTTTGTCACCATACACTACCAGCCCCTCAGTACTTCTTGGCAACCAACTAGCTTCTCAAAATTTCATATGTTGGATTGGAACCAGACCAGAGCCATGCTTCAAATAACTCATTAGAAAGGGCAAATCTATCCGTCAGTCAACAAACATTTATTAAGTGCCACTATGTACCAGACACTCTGTTAAACACTGGGGATACAAAAAAGAGCTAAAAGACAGTCCCTGCCCTCAAGGAGCTCACAATCTAATGGAAGAAGACAATAAGCAAACAAATATGTACAAACAAGCTATATACAGGATAAACAGGAAATAATTAAGAGGGGGAATGATCTAGAACTAAGAAGGGTTAGGAAAAACTTCCTGTAGAATATGGGATTTTAGCTGAGACATAAAGAAAGCTGGGGAAGCCACTGTGTGGCAATGAGGAGGAAGAGAATTCCAGGCCTGGGGAATAGCCAAAGAATATGCCCAGAGCCTAAATGCAGTGTCTTGTTCATAGAATAGCAAGGAAGCAAGATTCACTGGATCAAAGAGTATATGGAAGGGAGTAAGGTGCTTTGAAGGCCACAGGATTTTGTATTTGATCCTGATGGTAAAAGGGAGTTGCTGAGTAAGGGAGGGGGTGACATGGTAGGACCTGAATTTTAGGAAAATCATTTTGGTGACAAAATGGAAGCTATATTCAAGTGTGGAATGACTTGAGGCAAGCTACCAGCAGGCTATTACATAAGTCCAGGAATAAGATGATGAGAGGATGAGAGCCTATGCCAGAATGGTGGCAATGTCAGTGGTGAGAAAGCGGCATATGTGAGTGACATTGTAAAGGTGAAATCAACAGACCTTGAAAACAGATTGGAATGGGAGATGGGGGATGAGAAATAGTGAGAAATTAAGTATGAAACTTAGGACTCCTGATAAAATATGCTATCTGACTCCAGAAAAAGAACTGATATTGTCTAAATACAGACTGAAACATACAGTTTTTTTTTTTACTTTTTCTTGCTTTTTCTTCCTTTCTTTCTTTCGTTCCTCCCCTCCTTCCTTCTTTCATTCCTTTCTCTTTCTCTTTTTCTTCCTTCTTTCTTTCATTCTTTTTTTTGTTTAAGTCTTCTTGTACAAAATGATTAATTTGGAAATGTTTTACATGATTGAACATGTATAACCCATATCAGATTGCTTACCATCTCAGCAAGGGGGGACAGAAGAGAGAGAGGGACAGAATTTGGACCTCAAAACTTATTTAAAATATTAAAAATTATTTTAATATGTAATTGGGAAAAATGAAATATTATTTTTTTTAAAAAAGATGAAACTTAGGTTGGCAGCCTGAGGGACTAGTTGTATGGTGTTGCCCATAACAGTAATAGGGAAAGTGGGAGCAGAAATAACCAGTTTAGAGGAAAATATTGTAAGTTTGTTTTTGGGCACATTGACTTCAAAATGTTTGCTGGACATCCAGTTCAAGATATCTGAAAGGCAATTGGAGACAAGATATTGGAAGTCAGAGAGGTTAGGGCAAGATAGGTAGATCTGAGAATCATCAGCATAGATATTGTAATTAAATCCATGGGAACTGATGAGATCATGAAATGAAGTAGTATAGAGAGAGAAGAGTGGAGGTAACAGGAAGAAGCCTATGGGATATAATAGATATCAGAGGTATCTAAGCAAGCTTTTAAGACTGGGCCTTCATGGCAACTATTTGGTGCAGTGGGTAGAGCACTGACTCAGGAGGACCCAAGTTCAAATCAGGCTTCAGACACTTACTAGCTGTATGACCCCAGGCAATTCACTTAATCATAACTGCCTTAAAAAAAAATTGGGCCTTCATTGGCCTATTTACCCATATGTTAAACTACAGATAGTTCAAACAGTATCTTGCTTTTCTCTGTCCCCTTCTGAACTTCCTTCTGTTATCTTCTAAGCATTTTTAAAAGACTTCATTGACCATTTTCTTTCTTTTTTTCTTTCACTGGGGGAAAGCATCACTATCACTCCCATCATAATTCTATACAAACACACACACACACACACATACATACACACAGAGAGAGACAGAGAGAGATAGACAGACAGACAGAGACAGATAGACAGAGGGAGACAGAGAAAGAGAGAGCACTCTTTCTTGACAAATAAGTAGAGTCCAGTAAAAAATACGCATATTATCTCTGCCTGAGAACAAGTCTCATTCTAAACTATCTCCTCTCTGACAAAAAAATAGGAAATATGAATCAGTTTCAGGCTTCTGAAGTTATGATTAGTTATTGCCCACGATCTCAGTTCTTGAGTCATTCATAGTAATTTTCCTTTACAGTGTTGAATCACGTATATATTTCACTCTTGGTTTCAGTCCCTTCACTCTGTGTTAGCTCTGTACTCATCTGTCCAGATTTTGCTGACTCCCTCCTTTCAAACATTTCCTGTGGCTCAATAATACTACATTGCATTCATATCCCATAGTTTGATCAGTCATTCCACAATTAATGAATACCCCCTCCCCCATTTCCAATTATTTTCTATAACAAAGGAAAAAAATCTATGTACATAAATCTGAGTTTTCTTTATGGGTCCTTGCGCTCTTTCTTTGAGCTCAATGGGATATATCCCTCATTGAAATATCACACTGTTTAGTTGTCGCGGCTGCTGCAGCGGTGAGCGTGAGACCAGCTCAGTGCTCTGTAACCCGGAGACGCATGGATGAGGCGGGAGACAGCAAGGTGGCAGAAGCTCCGTTTATTGAGTGCAGTTAGCTGTCTTTTATGGCCCTAGTGATGCATGTTCAAAGCGTGATCCCCCTGTGATAGCCAATCATCAGGTCTGCTGGAGCTCGTGTCAGGACTCATCTCCCAGTGAGAGGAGAGCCGAACCAACCGTGGGAGCTGCATGTCAGCAAAGGAGAGGTCCTGGAAGACTTCCTTATTTTTGCCACGCAACTATGTTGTGACCCTCAGCTTCTACTGATAGAAGCTAGAACTCCCATGGGAAAGTTCCCTCAACAGAGCTCTCATGAGACCGTGAGACATTCACCCTAACATTTAGTGACTTTTAGAGTTCACCTTCAAATTGCTTTTAGATGTTTGGATCGATTCACAGAATCACCAGCAGTACAATAATTTCCTTGCACTCAAACAACCATTCTAAACACTGTCATTTTCTATTTTTGTCACCTTTTGCCTTGCTGATAGATGTAAAGTGGAACCTCGGAACTGTTTGAATTTAAATTTTTCTGGATTATTTTAATTTGCATTTCTCTTTTTATTAGCAATTCAAAACATTTATTTTATGATTCTTGATGGTTTATCTAATTTAGAATTGTTTTTTTTCCCATATCCTGTGACCATTTGTCTTTGAGGAACTGATCCATTCTTATATATTTGACCTAATCACAAATATACATGGAATATCGGTGAGTTTTAAAAAAATTGCTGGAAACATTTTCCCAGCTGTTTGCCTCCTTATTGTTTAGTTTTATGCAATCTATCCCTTATTTGATGACCAATTCTTTCATTTACGGTTGGGACAGTTATCTCCTTCCTTGCTCCTCTAAGTTGTTTATAATATGGTCTTTTATATTTAGGTCATAGATCCTTTTGGAGCTCATGTGATGTGAGATCCTTGTTCAAAACCCATTTTCTGCCAGACTGCTTACTAGTTTTCCCCATTAGGTGGAGTTATTGAATTCATTGAACATTACCACATTATGTTAGATTGTTTCAGGATCTTGCTAACTGAATATATTCACTGATAAACTTTTCTCTTTTCAATCCATACCAGATCACTTTGATGATTATTGCTTTGTAGCATTTGGTTTTGACAGCATTGTTATGATTTCCCTCAGGATTCCTGACCTTTTGCTGTTAAAGAATCTTTTATATTTTCTAGTTTTACAAAGCAATCATTTAGTAATTTGATTGGTATGTCACTAAAGCTATAATTTAGATAGCATTGTACTTTTCATGATATTGGCTCAACTTCACCACAACTATTATATTAATATGGTTTTATTTCTGTTTTTAAAAAGTGCTTTTTTATTTGTAAAATTTCTATATGCCTTAGTATTTGAATTCCCAATTATTGTATATTTTTCTTTTTATTTTGAAAGGATTTTTAAAATTTTTCCATTCCTGCTGGATATTGGTGGTAATACAGAAGGTGATTCATGATTTTTGTGAGTTTGTCTAATATCCTGATACTTTATGAAATATATTAATTGTTGTTCCAAAGATAAGTAGAACATTGTGCTACTTGCATCAAATTGGTTATCAATCCTTGCATGGGATGCTTAAAGCTGTTTACCTCTATGGAAAGAAGAGCATTATGAAACTTGGATTAACCATTATACAAAATATTAAATATTCATTTCATATATTAATACAAAATACGTAAATGTTTTAAATATTAAAATAGATATTGTCTATATCAATATTACTATTACTCTGAGGTGAATTAATGATGTCCTGGAAGAGATTTAAAGTTTTGTTTAGGATTTTTTGGGGGTTTAAACTATAACTATCCTAGACTCAAGCATTTTGATGGTACATTTCATGTAAGTAATGAATGTGGTGACACTCGTTAAATTTCTATTCTGTACTAGACAGGGATACACTGAGTAGAAAACCAATCTCAAGATTGGAAAGATCTATATTCAAGTCCAAACTCTGACACATACTGGTTCTGTAACCCTAGGCAAGTTACTCATATTAGGTCACTATGCAGTTCTGTAATACTATAAGTCACAGAAAAAAATTCCAGAAACAAGAACAATAAGAAAAACCAAACCAAACTAACCATGCCAAGAACTTTGCTATGCACTGGGAATATAAAAACAAAAATAAAACAGTCCCTGCCTTCATTAAGTTCGTATTCTCTCTGTGTAGATGGACTATTAACCAAAATTTGTTAAAATTTACTATTTGTTTCTTTGTTTTTTAATATCTTTGTCTTAAGCCCACTCCAATTAATTATGGTGTTAGATCATTACTTTTTGACTAATGGAGCTGTTTTGACGTTGGCACTCTCTCCAACAAAACAGATCACAATCAATCTACACTCTTAGATCCCATCGATTTTTACGTTCTCCCATAAAGCTTCCATAAGGGGTCCACTCATATGCTGGAGTGGACCTTGTCTCTTAACATTTTGTGGATAACTATATATCCATTTGCCATATTACTTGCCCATCTCCTTTTTCAATTAGATATCTCTCCAATATCCTTACTCCACTTCTGCATATTTCTTCATTGGCAGTGAGAATAAATGAATGGAGAGCATTAATGGGATTTGTGAAGTCCTTTCTTTGTTCCAATTGTTGAGATTATAATGCAAATATAAAAAGAAGGCAGCAGCTGTCTTCAAGGATCTTAGATTACAACAAGAAGAGAAAACACATGTGAGGGAGTGGTGAATAGGAAGGAATGTTTTGTTTGGGAAATCATAGAATCAGGGAGTTAAGTCATATAGGAGTCAATCAGCATGCCCTTTCTAGGAGTAATGGTAGTATTGCTTTATTTATCGTTCCTGGAGCAGGAGGCTGGGAGTGGGGCAGAGCACTCTGTGGTAAGGCAGATGGGAAAGAGATGGCTAGAGTGAAAGTTTATATGGAATGTAAAGCACTGTCTAGTGTCTGGCACCAGTTGAACTATGAACAGTCTAAATTACTATAGGTAGGACTTGACTCAATTTAAGCAAGTTAGGTTTGGAATTAGAAACACATAATAGATACCTATAGAACACCTAATAGTTAAGAAGAGGAGAATTACTGAGCCATATTAGGTTGTTCTAATGTTTGCCTGATTCAAACCCTGTCCTCTCATGGGCTAGATCTTTAATTTCATAGATATGCAGAGAGAGAGAGAGAGAGAGAGAGATACACATATACATTTGTACATGCAAGTATATTCTGTGTGTATACACACGTATCCATTCATATAGGCACACAGACATATACATGCATATGCACACACATACATATACGCATATAAAACAGATCAAAACAACCTACTATGGCTCAATAATCATCTCTTTAGCTATTAGATGGTCTATAGGTATACACATACAACTATTATATAATAATATGTAATGCATGCATATATGATGCATATACAATTAACATGTTCATATGATATATTTAATATGTAATAAGATATAATACAATGCAATATGCACATATATTTATATAATAAGATATTAAAATGTAATAAATAAATACATAAATAAGATATTAAACATATCTTTCTACATATGCTTATATGAGTATATGATATATAGACATAGATACATATATAACAAATATTATATATCTATCTACAGATAAAATGACAATATATTGTTTAAATATGTAATGGTAAACTATAATGTGTACATATATATATATATATATATATATATATAGTTCTACCCATGGGATTTGACCAGTTGACCAAGTGAAATTACATGCAGGGAGAAAAGAAGAGGGGTCAGAATAGAACAGTGGGGGGATACTTACAGTGACACAATATGGATAATGATTCAGCAAAGGAGAATGAGTAGATAAAGTTAAATAGAATGGAGAAGAACCAGGAGATAGTAGTGTCATTTAAAGCACAGAAAGGAGAGAATATCAAATACAAGAATAGTCAAGAGCGCCAAAAGCAGGAGATAGGTCAGGAAGGATGAGAATTGATATAAGATCATCATATTTGGCAATTAGCAATTAGTGGTAACTTAGAGATAGTAATTTAAGTGAAGATCAGAAGAGATATTGCAAAAAGTTAAGGATCTAGTAGTAACGATAATTATGATGATGATAATTATCCTATATACTTTCCTTGCTGTTAGGTGGATGTGGAAGATAAAATTAGGAACAATGGAAATATAAATGGATTTTATCAACTTATTTCTGAAGTACGGAATGCATTAATTTTGTTGGGATTATTTTTAAATGTTCAAACCATACTTTGCTGGGTACCAACCAATTTAAGGTTGAAAAAATGACTCAAAAAATGCCTGTCATAAATTGATTGGGGAATTGATGAGCAGTCTGTGGTACATGAATGTAATAGAATACTATTCTGCAATAAGAAATGATAAACAGGCAGATTTCAGAAAGACTTGTATTTACTGATGTAAAGTGAAATGAGAAGAACTAGGAAAACATTGCACATAGTATTGGCAACATTGTTTGATAATCATACAATGACTCAGCTTTTCTCAATAAGGCAATGATACAAGACAAGTACAAAGGACTCATGAAGGAAAATGCTAGCCATATCCAGACAAAGAACTGATGGACTCTGAATGCAGATGAAAGCATATTTTTTCACTTGCTTTATTCTTTCTCATTTTTTTATTTGATCTGTTTCTTCTTTCACAACTGTGATTAATATGGAAATCCTTTTTTACATGATAGCACATGTATAAACTACATCAAACTGCCTACCATTTTTAGAAGAGGGGAGGGAAGGGAGGGACAAAAATTGGAACTCAAAAGCTTATAAAAAATAAATGCTAAACATTTTCTTGACATGTAACTGGGGGGAGGGAATAAAATACTACTAAACTTTTAAGAAAAGAAAAAAATGCCTGTCACAAAATATGAGTTCTAGTTGATCCTGTATAGATACGTTTTCTAAATAGATTACTCATTTTTATGCTTGCAAACTTTTGATTTTGTAGGTTTTTAAGATGAAATTCCTGATTCACCAAATCATAGAGCCCCAAAGAGCTCCCCAGGCAACTTGCACTGAACCAAATATTGAAATAAACTGATGGCCCATCTATTTCCCAATATTCCTGATCCTTGAAAGACCTGCCATTCTTCCATCTTCTAACAACTCATACCATAGTCAACAGAAAATATAGGGAAAAGAGGATATTGTCTAACTAACTGCTTCTCCATAACCCCTCACCCCAATAACACAGCTAAGGAGAATACTCCTTAACAAAAATTCATGAACAGATTACAGCTAACTCAAAGGAAACAGAAAAAAGGAGAGACCAATTAGTCAAAGCTAAATTCTCATTTGAATGACCATAAGGTTTAAAACACAGATGCAATTATTAGGAAGGCTAGGATACAGAAATTATCTTGCTATGTATTTGTTCAGAAATTGTTGAGAATGGATTAAATATGTATTGACCTCTTTTGTTAATATGTCATTTTCATTTCTTAATATACCTCTCCTCACTCTCCTACTCACTGAGTCATTCCTTGTAAAAGTAAAAAAAAAATCAGTTCATAGTCAATATTGTACTAGAAATGTTAGCTATAGCAATAAGAAAAGAAAAAGAAATTGAAGGAATTAAAATAGGCAATGAGGAAACCAAACTATCATTCTTTGCAGATGATATGATGGTATAATTAGAGAATCCTAGAGAATCAACTAAAAAGTACTTGAAACAATTAACAACTTGACAAAGTTACAAAGTATAAAATAAACCCACATAAGTCATCAACATTTCTCTATATTACCAACAAAGCCCAACTGCAAGAGATAGAAAGAGAAATTCCATTTAAAATAACTGTAGACTATATACAATATTTGGGAGTCTACCTTCCAAGACAATCCCAGGAACTATACGAACACAATTACAAAACACTTTTCACACAAATAAAGACAGATCTAAACAACTGGGAAAATGTCAATTGCTTATGGGTAGGCTGAGCCAATATAATAAAAATGATAAGTATAGCTCAACTAATTTACTTTTTCAGTGCCATACCAATCAAACTACCAAAAATTATTTTATAGAACTAGAAAAAATAGTAACAAAATTCATCTGAAAAATATAAGGTTAAAACTATCAAAAGAATCAATGAAAAAAAATGTGAAGGAAGGTGGTATAGTAGTCCCAGATTTCAAATTGTACTGTGAAGTGGTGACAATCTGGTACTGGCTAAGCAGTAGAGTGGTAGATCATTGGCTTAGATCTGATACATAATACATAGCAATGAGTGACCATGGTAATCTAGTGTTTGATAAACCCAAATATGCATGCTTTTTGAGGTAAGAACTCATTATTTGACAAAAATTGGTGGGAAAACAGAAAAACAGTTTAGAAGAAACTAGGTATAGACCAACCAACATCTCATACCATACAACAAGATAACGTCAAAATAAGTACATAATTTAACCATAAAGGTTGATACCATATAATAACCATAAAGGGGAGCATGGAATAGTTTACCTGTCAGATTTATGGATAGAAGAAACTTGTGACCAAACAAATGACAGATAGGATCAAGGGAGGTAAAATGGAAAATTTTGATTACATTAAATTAAGAAGGTTTGGCACAAACAAAACAAATGTAGCCAAGATTAGAAGGAAAGCAGAAAACAGGAAAAAATCTTACAGTGAGTTTTTCTCAAATATATAAAGAACTAAGTCAAATTTATGAGAATACAAGTCATTTCCCAATTGATAAATGATTTAAGAATATGAATAGGCAGTTTTCAGATGAAGAAATAAAAGCTATCTATACTCATATGAAAAAAAAATCTTTAAATCACTATTCATTGGAGACATGCAATCTGAGGTACCACCTCACACAGATCAGATTGGCTAGTATGACAGAAAAGGAAAATGACAAATGTTAGAGAGGGTGTGGAAAAGTTGGTACCCTAATGCACTGTTGGTAAAGCTGTTAACTAGTCCAAACGTTGTGGAGAGTAATTTGGAACTACACCTAAACAACTAAAACTGTGTATACCTTTTGAGCTAGCAATACAAGAGATCACTGAAAAGGAAAAAGGACCTATTTATACAAAAAAAAATTATAACAGTTTTATTTTGTGGTGGCAAAGAATTAGAAATTGAGGAGATGTCCATAAACTGGGGAAAGGCTGAATAAGTTATAGTATATGATTGTGATGCAATACTATTGTGCTACAAGAAATGATGAGCAGGATGCTTTCAGAAAAACCTGGAAAGACTTACGTGAACTGATGCAAAATAAGATGAGCAGAAGCATAAAACATTGTACAAAGTAATAGCAATATTATATGATGTTTGACTGTGTATGACATAGTTATTTTCAGCAATACAAAGATCCAAGACAATTCCAAAGGACTAAGATTTGATGGAATCTGAATGCACATCAAAGCAAACCTTTTTTTTTTGCTCTCTTTATTTTTCTTGTTTTGTTTTATTTGAGTCTGTGTTTCCTCCTGCAACATAGCTAATATGGATAATTGGCTAATATGGAAATTTAAGGTTAATATGGAAATATGTTTGCATGACTGCAAATGTATAATCTATATCTATTTGCTTGCCATCTCAGAGAGGGTGAAGGGGGAGAATTTGGAATTCAAATTTTTAAAAAATGAAAGTTAAAAATTGATTTTAACATGTAATTTGAAAAACTAAAACAAAATTTCACATAAAACAGTAGTTCAAAAAAAAAACTTACACATTAGCTGAGTCTAACAATCTATGCAATGTTCAACAAACATAGTCCCCACCTCTAAAAAGAAAGGAGAAAAGTTAATTTCTCCTCTATTTTTTCCCGAGGTCAAGCTTGGTCATATATATATATATATATATATGTATATATATATATATATATATATATATACACACATATACACACACACACACGTAGGTATATGTATATGTATATGTATGTATGTATATGTATATATTATATATGTATATGTGTGCATATATATATATATATATATGCAGTCTTTGGTTTTATTATATAGGCTCTTTCTATTTAAAATGTCCATTCTCTTTCTAGTGCCCTCCTACTCCTGTGTCAGGACTTTCAAACCATGCTATATTTTACCCTGGAACTCCCCTCAGTGCTTACAGCTAATATCCATCCTTAAGACCTACCTCATTATTCTGCCTGAAGTCACTATTTGTAAAGGGTCTCAGGCAGACATTAATCCTCTCCTTGTTACTGACTTCCAAACTTCCAAACCAGGCCCTTACACCCTGCCATTAAGTTTTTCAGTTCCCTTTTATGTATTCTCTTTCAGTATTAGAATGTAATCTCCTTGTATACCCAGTGGTAATCTCCTTGTACACCCAATGTGCTAAGTATTTGTTTCCTTTCTTCATTTGTATTATCATAGGCATTGTGTATTTTTTCCTGGTTTTATCTTTTTCACTAAGTATCAGTTCACATAAGTCTTCCCACCATTTTCTGATTTCTCCCATTTCTTTTTTCTTACAAAACAGGAACATGTTATCACATTCATGTACCACAATTTGTTAAATCTTTCTCAAAATGATGAAAACCTACATTTTTTCTAGTTCTTTGTTACTATATGGTGACACAGTGAATATTTCAGTGCACAGTTGACCCTTCTTTTTGTCTTTAACCTTCCCTTTTCTGTTTGAACTGGACTTGTTCTTTCTTCTAAGACATCAGAAAGAAAGAAAGAATTTCCATTTTTCATTCAACGAGCTGAAATAATCCCCAAAAGTTAGTTTACTTTGCCTTTCATTTTGGAATGTTATTGATGATATATTAGCTGTAGATTTCACTGTTCTCTGTGACATAAAGCACACTAATATATGGCTTACTCTACACAATTGATAGGACCTTGATGACATTTCTCACAAGAATGGAACACAAGTCTTCTGCTCATTCCTCTTTGTTGTCTTCATCCTCTACTGAAAGATAGGCATGACTTCGTGTGTGACTCTGAGATCATCTGCTGACAAGAAATTGGCCCATTCTTTCTAGTCACATTTGTTTATGTTCATGGCTGTGCAAAAATACACACGTATTTTGCTATTGTCAACATTACAAGGCCAAGAATAAATAGACGATATGCAAACATCGTGCATTCTCAAGAGAATTGCAATTGCCTAGGTTCAGAATTCCTATCACGAGGGAAAATGTAGATCCTCAGCAGAAAACACGTCTCTTGCTGTTTTCATCTACTGTCAGACTAACTCTTTTAAATGTGCACATTGAACAATAGGATGAGGAATTCCCTGGTCATCCAATGGAGCATGCAAAATCCTCTTAGACTGGTCCTTTCCTAATGGACTGGCATTTCAAAGCTTATCGTTCTTCATATAGGTTCCTTCTAACCCTAGTTTATGACTACTGTTTTCTCTCTCTTGTACTGTATTTACCATCAGTGAGTAAATAAATACTGCAGTATCTATCTCTGCGTGCATATGTGTCTACGTCTATTGACTACATTTTATTCAATACAACAAGCATTTGTCATATACCTATTTATAAGCATTGTAATGCTCTCAGTTTAGATATACAAAGACAAAAATTAAACAATCTCTGACCCCAAAGAGATTGCACTTTTCTGCAGAGATACACTATGTGCCCAATAAGTAAACTTGTGGTACTTTGAGTAGGAAGAGAAATTAACCATCAGGAGTATCAGGGAAGAATTTAGAGAAGAAATGTCACCTGAGCTAAACATTGACAATAAAGAAATGATTCAAAGGGGTAGAATTGATAAGACAATGCACCTCAAGCATAGTGACCCCAAATGAGACAAGAAGGTAGATGCAATGTTGAGTTCTGGGAACAAACTGGGAAGGAATAATTACTACTTGTCTTTTTCCAGATCATAACTATAAAGTCAGTCAATCAATAATATTTATTAGGCACTAACTGTGCCAGCCACTGTTCTAAGCACTGGGAATACAAAGATAGGCAAAAGATAATACCTACTGTCAAGAAGTTTACATTCTAATGGGAGAAAAACATAAAAAGGTGCTTAAAAGCTTACACGCTAAGAGAAAAGGTATCAGCACAAAGAGATCAATGAAGGCATTCAGCCAAGGGGGAAATGATGAGATGGCTACCCTGGGACCCTGCCTTAAATGGAGTATCTTGGGGGAGATCACCAACGTATGCCCTCTACCCTCTCCAATCAGAGGAAGGGAGCAGCCCCACCACTTAAAGAATCAAATTATAAATTATAAAAGGCAGAATCATACTTGAATATGCCAGTTTTTAGTGTTCTATCTATCCCTGAAATTATTTTGTGTGTCCTGTTATTTTGCATTCTTTATTTTCTGTTTCCCCCCTCAAAGAATGCGTAAGATACTGACCCTTTCCTATGTGAGCAGTTTGGTTGCTGAAAGATACAAAAAATGAGCTATTATGTAAAGAAATCTGACCTAACTCCCATTGTGGAGGTCAATTTTAAGGAGACCACTGTGAGATATTGATGTTGGAATTGACATTATTTGGTACCTTCTCAGATGGTAAGAGTGGAATTAAGAAATGGGTAAAAACCAGCGGTTAATGAGGATGCTAGTGCCTATAATTATGTTCTGCTTAATTTTGATACATTTTGAAGTTCTAGTAGAAAACTCAGTTTAAGTTCAAGGGGCAGTAGGAAATGCACAACTGCAGATATAACTTTAGGAATTGTCTGCATAGTTTGTTATTTTTAGGGTCATCAAAAGGAAAATGGAAAGAATGACAATCAGTGAGAATAAAGACAAGGGAAGCTAACAAGAATCCTCAACCATTCCCTCTGCCCATAGACAGGTCTTTCAATGCATCTATCTGAGGGGCAGCTCTCTATCCAATCCTCTTGTTTGTATCTCTCTTCAAATTTTAAGTAAAACCACTCTATCTCTTAAGAAGTGAATTTTATCAGTTTTTCATTCTCAAAAGTCATTTCTATCTTTTTTAGCAACTAAAATGATCCCATATGAAAGGAACAGTGTATTATAGCCTTTACAAGTTGAGCACCTACTTCACGAGATTGTTGTGAGAATCAAATGAGATAATATATGTATTTTTAATTAAAAGAAATTTATGGGTTTTTTTTCTCTCATATCCTATAACCCCATGAAAAAGAAAACTAAACTTCTTGCAACAAATACGCAAAATCAAGAAAAAACAAATTCTCTCAGTGGCTGTATACAAAAAATTTAGGTCTAAATCACTTCCCTTTTGTTGGTGAATTCATTCCATTCACATTTATAGTTATGATAGTTAAGGATTTTTTTTCCTTTTTCCCCTTTCTTTTTTTCCTTATAATGTCTTAAAAACAAAACTAGACATTCTGTCTCAATTGACAACTTCAGTGACAGCTTTTAACATTAACATTCTAAAAGTCCTGTTCACATACCCCTCTCTCCATAAGAATTCAAACCATTCATATTTATAAAGTCGCTCCTGAGTATTCATTTGTAGTTACTTGTTTATTCTTCTCTTAACATTTTTAAATTTCCTTTTCAGTTCTAGCTTTCTTCATCAGAAATACTTGAAAATTGTCTATTTCATTGAAGATCTTTTTTTCTTCTAGTATTATGCTCCATATTGTTGAGTGAAAATTTTTTTTGTTTGTTTTATACTGTTTTATTTCATTATAGACCTTTGTCTTTTGCCTTGTGAAATATCTCATTTGATTTTCTCTGCCTCTTTAAAATGATTGCTGCTAAATCTTGTATGATCCTGATTGGTGTCCCATTTTTTCTTTCTGATGTGATATTTTTTTTTCTTCTTTTGTCTAGTATCTCTAAATTTTATAATGACATTTTTGGAAATTTTCAGCTTAAGGTTTCTTTCAGGAGATAAGCAGTGGATTCTTCTTATTTTCACATTGCCATCTTTTTCTAATAAGTCAGAGCAATTATCTTTAATGATTTCTTGAAATCTGATGTGCAGGTTCTTTTTTTACTCATGTATTTCAGGGAATCCTATGAGTCTTAAGTTATCCCTCCTTGATTTGTTTTCTAGAAGAGTTGTTTTCTTATGTTTTCTCTTTCTGTTCATTTTGTTTTAATAATTCATGTTGTCTCCTGAAGTTAATTTCCATCGTGCATTCCAGTTTTTAGGGAGTTTCTTAATAGGGTAAGGCTTTGAACCTTTTCTATTAAGCTGCATATATGAATGTAGATAGATATGTGATGATTGAAAATTTCTGAGAGACAGAGTTTATGGGTAATTAATAATCAATGTATTAATTATGGTTAGTGGATAATCAATAAATTGAGGTTAATTGTTTCTCCTGGCCACCAAAAGACACACCCCTCCTGAGAACACTGAATGTTTAAAAGCTTTGGAAAATGGGGTGTCTCTGAGGGAAGAAGTCAACTCTGATTGGTTAACAATCAATGAAGGGGTGGATGTATTAATGAGAGGGTGGACAAAAGGTCTTCAGCTCCTCCTGCAGAGAATATGACCTAATCATGAGACACAGCTGCCTCCAACAATCTGTACAAAAGAATTCATCTCTACCATGACCACTCTGGCTGGTTTTCTCCTTCATTAACTGGGTAACTCTAATTTCTAACGGAAGGTTCCAAGAACAGAGGCTTATTTCCTGAAGGCAAGATTTTGCCTAGACTGGATTTTGTTTGTAAGGTCTTCTGGTTGGATGAGGTCCCACCCAAGATTGAAAAGCATGTACCCTGAGGATTTGGGCAATCTCATTTATCAGCAATGTCCTTAAGAGACTGGCTGAACAACCTACAGGAGTAGGTTTTTGCATGAGGAAATAGGAAGGGAAAACCCTAATCTTAATTTAATAATTGGTTATTAACACAAGAGTAAAATAGTCATTTCAGACAGACAGACACATACATACATACAGATAGATAGATAGATAGATAGATAGATAGATAGATAGATAGATAGA
>NW_020950239.1:12853999-12909035 GCF_900497805.2 Vombatus ursinus | reverse complement strand
AGATAGATAGATAGATAGATAGATAGATAGATAGATAGATAGATAGATAGATAGACAGACAGAGAGACACATGGATAGATATCTGTATAACAAACAGGGAGCAGCTAGGTGATACAGAGAATAAGAGTGCCAGGCCTAGAGTCATGAAGACTTATATTCTCAAGTTCAAATATGACCTCAGGAACTTACTATCTGTGTGAACCTGGGCAAGTCACTTAACCCTGTCTGCCTCAGTTCCTCACTGCAAAATGAGCTGGAGAAGGAAATGGCAACCCATTCCAGTATCTTTGCCAAGAAAACCCCAAATGGGGTCATGATAAGTCGGAAATCACTAAAATAACTGAACAACAACACTAACAGAAATACCAAACAGAGATAAAATATAGCAATTTAGCACTTATCAAACACTTGCTGTGAACAAGTATTGTGTTAAGTGGTGGAGGACATAAAAATTTAAATATGTATGGTCTTTGACTTCAAGGAACTTTTATCTGGTGGAGATATAATATACCAAAAGCAATAATTAGAATATACAATAAGATAATTTTTTAAAGTTCCAAAACACTTTGTCCTGCAAGTTCTGAGGGCCAAGAGTGTTTCTGACTGGGAATCAGAGCTGGATTCCTAGAAGCACCTTGAATTGGGTTTTAAAAGGATTGAGAGAGAGAAAAATGATGATGAAGAAGAAAAAAACAATCTAATGAGCTGAGGTTTATATATCATTAGTACCTTCCAAAGCACAGATGTTAAATTAACATTTATCCTAGTCTGGAGAAATAAGTAGAAATGAAATTAGGAGATCTAGGTTTAATTCCCAGTCCCAACATTTATTAGTTATTATGATGTCAGTCACCTCAACCTCTCTATGCCTCGTTTTCTTCATCTAAAAAAATAGGAGTAAAAGTATTTAAGTACCTACTTCAACAGGTTATTGCAAGGAAAATTCTTCTGAAATGTAAGCTACTATTTTTACTCCAAACTGCATTTCACAGATGTGACTTTGGAATAATGAAAATTCTATTTCTTTCTAGAATGGCCTGATACACTGGATGGATTTGAAACTTTTATGTAGATTCAATTCAGTAACTCCATTCACAAAGAGCCTGTATTCAGTGTTTATTTGAAAATCATTTCCTTCAAAGAAAGTAGTAAGAAAGTTATTTTTAACCTCAGGTCCATCTGTGTCTTTTAATACATTGTGAGATTGTCTGTATGTAAACTGAGCATTTCACATCATCATGGAAAGAGATCTTTCTTTGGATTAAGGATATAAGTGAAAGGCTGCATTCTGTAGTGGGTAGAAAACTGGATTTTATATCAGAAAGATATGAGTTCAAATCATGCATCTGATACATACTATGTGACCATGAACAAGTCAGTTAACTGCTCTGAGCCTTAGTTTCTTTATTTATTAAATCACATACCAACATTTATATAGGGCAGCTATGTAATGCTGCAATGGATAGAGTGCAAGGCCTGGAGTCAGGAAACTTCATCTTCCTAAGTTCAAATCTGGCTTCAGCCACTGAATTAGCTGTGTGACCCTGAGTAAGTCACTTAACCCTCTTTGCCTCAGTTTCCTCAGTTGTAAATGGAGCTTAAGAAGACAATAGCAGAACACTACAGCATATTTGCCAAGAAAACTCTGAAATGGGGCAATGAAGAGTTTGACATGACTGAAACAATTAAACAACAATATCTCTCACATCTCTCTGCTCATAGAACTGCCACCTTAGTTCAATTGTCTAGAGTGGACTTTTGGAATGACCTCCTTATTGGTCTCCCTACCTCGAATTTCACTTTACTCCAATCCATGCTCTGTGTATCTTCCAAAGTGGTTTACCTTAAGTACAAACCCGGTCGCGTTACTCCCCTATTCATTAAGCTGAAGTGGTTCCCCATTGCCTCTATGATCAAAACTCCTCTGCTTTGCCTTTCACAACTTGACCTCATCTCACCTGTTCAGCCTCATTATGTGTTGGTCCTCTTTCCACACTCTATGGTTCAGCCAAACTGGCTTTCTATCTGTTCTTTAAATATAAGCTCTCCATTTCCTGCCTCCATGACTTTTCACTGGCAATACATGCACCCCATGCCTGGAATGCATTTTCTTCTCAGCTCTGTCTTATAGAAGTTGTATTTTCCCTCCCAACAGACCTTTAATATCACCTTCTATACAAAGTCTTTCCTGATCCTCCCAAGCTATTTTGTATTTAACTCCCTTATAGTTATTTATATAGAATGTAAAATAAATATAAGGCAGTTAAATACAAAGGTGTTGGGGGGGGGAAGGGGAGGAAAAGCAATTTGCTTTGTATACAGATATCTATTGATATTTAATGAAAATGGAAATAAGCCACAGGATTTCCTAAACAATGAAAGCAATATTCTGAAATGAAAATACACTTTAAAATTGATGTATAAAACCTAGTTCCCTGTAGTCATGTCTACAGAAGGCACTGAATTAGCCTGTGAGCAAAATTCCAAACAATATATTTATGATTACAATGAATAACCAACCTCAAAGCAATGGAAAAAAAAAGTGGATGCCCAATAATTGGAGAATGGCTAAACAAAGTTTAGTGCATGAATTTGATGGGATATTATGTACTCTAAGTAACAATGAATGTGAGGGATTTTTAAGTATGGGGAGATTTATATTTAAGAGTAAAGAAGGCAGAAGCAGAAAAAAATGCAACATATTTACAATAATGCAAATGGGGAAACAAAAAATAACAAAAACAAAATGACAAAGATATAATTATAATAAGAAGTTGTCTGGGTATCTCAGTGGATAGAGTAGCAGGCAAACCTGAATTCAAATCCTCCCTCAGATAAGTTTACTAGCTGTGGGATTTGGGGCAAGTCACTTAACCCTGTTTGCCTCAGTGTCTTCATCTGTAAAATGAGCTAGATAAAGAAATAGCAAACCACTCCAATGTCTTTGTCAAGAAAATACCAAAAGTCGTCATGCAGAGTCATACACAACTGAAAAACAACTAAATAGCAACAAATTACAATAACCAAAAAGCTTTATACTTGGTTGAGAAGAGTTGGGAAAATAATTCCATGTCTTCTTTGAAGGGAGGGGGACTATGGGTGTGGATCATTACATATGCTGTCAGACTCAGTTGATATGTTGGTTAATTTTCCCGAACTACTTTTTAAAAGCTTGTTTTTTGTTATTTTTTTTTAATATAAGGGATGATTCTCTGGAGAGGGAAAGTGAAAGTATATGTTCAGAAATGAAAATGAAGTAAAAAGAAAAGATATCAATTTTTAAATTAATAAATCATACCTTATTTAGTATCTATTATGCAACAATTTTACAAGATTTATACTTAGTATGAGTATTGATTTTATTTCTAAATTTCATCAACTGAAAACATTAACTTTAAAAAATCAGGCAATAGCAACATTTTAGCTAGATTCATTAAAAATACTATAAGGCTCACATTCTATAAAACTCATCGCACACAGTTGACTTCCACAAATTTAGGTCATTTCTCTTCAACAATCAGTCTAATGACAATAGCTAGGAAAGGAAGAATATAACCTTGGCAAATATTGAAGAGCTGTTGAAATTCAGCAAAGGCTATGGTTTCTTAAATACAGAAAAAATTTTTTTTTGTTATATGTTAAACTACTTCGATGTTTTCTCGGAAGTCAGGGTATGTGTGTGTCTGTGTGTCTGTCTGTGTGCTTATGTGAGCGTGTGTGTCTCTGTGTCTGTGTGTGTCTGTGTGCCTCTGTATGTGTGTGTGTGTGTGTGTGTGTGTGTGTGTGTGTGTGTGTGTGTTTAAATCAAAGACTAAGCACTTCATTTACCAACAAATATTGCAGGTCCTCCACACCACAGGAGCTGTTATTCCTGAAGAGCTGTACTTTGAATACCAGTTAGTTAGCCAGCTTCCACTGAAGATCACAGAATGTACATAATCTTCTCCTCTGACAACAGACAAATATTTGGGAAATTTCTGATTTGATAAGACTTTCTATAGTTTATACTGTACTGATATTAATATCTAGGAATCAGGATGGCCATGATGGCATAATGAGGCAGGGGAGGATGGCTTTAGTGGGGGCTACTTTATGCTATATTCAACAAAATCAGGGGCTGAAAGGAGTGGCAGATGGGATTGCTGAGCAGATGTGCTAGCAGATGTGAACCCTTCCAACAGTAAGCAATATTTGAAAGATTGGGGGACACAGGAGAGTCACCAGTAAATTGGAGTAAGGCAAAGGTCCTGATTTTCAAAAAAGGCAAAAGAACAGAATCTGAGACTATGGACCAGTGAGTTTGACCTTGATTCCTAAGGAAAAAAAATAGATTGGATCATTAAAGATGATTAGAGGATATCTAGAAAGGGAAGCAGCGTTTATCTAGATCAAAAATGGCTTTTTAATAATGATGATAATACATAACATTAATATAGAGCTTTAAGGTTGTCAAAATAGCTTACCTATATTATTTCATTTGATTCTCACCAAAACATTGTGAGGTAGGTACTATTATTATCCTCATTTTATCGGTGAGGAAACTGAGGCTCACAGAAGTTAGGTAACTTCTTGATGGTCACACAGCTAGTAGGAATCTGAGGAAGGATTCAAACTCAGGTCTTCTTGCCTACAAGTCAGTGCTTTATGCACACTGACTCCTTTACCGAGAATAGATCCTGCATCTAAGACATCTCCAAAGGCCTCATGATCGAAAATGCTATCCACATCCAAAGAAAGAACTATGAAATGCAGATCGAAACACACTATTTACTATTTTTTTTCTTTTGCTTTGTTTTGTTTCCTCTTTCTGGTGGTTCCTCCTATTGGTTCTAATTCTTCCTTGTAACATCACTAATGTGAAAATATGTTTAACAGGAATGTATTTGTATAGCTAATATCAGATTGCACACTGTTTTTGGGAGGAAGAGGGAGAAAAATTTAAAATTCAAAAACTTATGGAAGTGATTGTTGATAAATCAAAATAAATTAATTAAAAAAATAATAGATCCTGCATGATCAACTGGGATAGAATGGGTTCTTTTCAGCAAGACAATGGCAAATTGTATGCAAAGATAATTCCAAAAAACTCATGATGGAAAATGCTATCCACATCCAGAGAAAGAACTATGGAGTCTAAATACAGATTGAAATATACTATTTTCACCTTTTAAAAAATATTTTTTATGGTCTTTCTCTTTTGTTCTGATTCTTATTTCACAACATGACTAATGTGGAAATGTGTTTAATATGGTTGTACATGTATAACCTATATCAGATAACTTGCTGTCTTGGGGAGGAGAAGGGGAGAGAAGGATGGAGAAAAAAATTGGAACTCAAATTTTATGAAAATGAATGTTGAAAAAAAAATTTTAAGTATAAATCCTGCCAAGTTAACTTTATTTCCCTTTTTGACAATTACTTAAATAGTAAATCAGAAAAAAATGCTGTAGATAGTTTTTTTCTTTTTTGTTAATATATTTTAATTTAACAACAATCACTTCCATGTAGATACAGTTTAACAAAGTTTCTGATAAAGTACTTCATATTATTATTGTAGAGAATATGAGGACATCAGGATTAGATCAGAGGTCTCAAAACAAAATAGAAAAGGATCCATGTGGGCAGCAAATTGACTAAGAAAACCACAAACTAATGTATTGCATTTTTAAATTTGGTAAACATTTTAACATTTGTTAAACATTTTAAATTTGTTAAACATGTAAACATTTCCCAATTACATTTAAATCTGGTTCTAGCACTACTGGAGAGTTTTGTGACCACAAGTTTGACACTCCTGGGCTATGTAATAATGTAATTAAGTGGATTCAAAACTTTTAGTTGGTCAGACAGTTATTAATACTTAAATGTCAGCTTGGATGGAGGTCTTCAGTGAAATACTCAAAGGAATCTGTTCTTGCTCTGGGCTGTTTAACAATTACATTTAATTAAAATTGATGATTTGGATAAAGGTATACATTATATACTACATGGGAACATCAGGTTTGTAGAGGACACAAAACTGGCAGGGCTAATGAACACTGGATGGCAAACTCCAGAACCAGAAAGACTTAGGGATGTTAGTCAGCATTGGATTGAATCAAATAAGATAAAATTCAATGGGAAAAAATGGAATGCCTTACACTTAGATTAAAAATATCAGCTTCATAAGTATAGGATAGGGAAGTTATAGATAGAGAAGGTAGCAGTTTCTCTGAAAGAGAGTGGGGCAGACTAAAAAGCTAACTTGATTTTGGCTTTATTAAGAAGTGTCTACATCATTAGACCTTGTCTATAACATTGGGTTTAATGCCAGGTACCACATTTTAAGGATACTAATGAGTAGGCGAGCATCCCAAGAAAGGCAGATAGAAGGACCCCTGAATTCCTATCATTTGAGGACCAGTTGAAGGAACTGAGAATATTGAATATGGAGAAAGAACACTCAGAAGAAATACGATAGCTGGCTAAAGGATGTGAAGGCCAGTCGTGTGTGAAAGAAATTAGGCTTGTTCTGTTTGGCTTGAGGGGGTCAGAACTACAAGCAATGGGTGGGAGTTTTAAAGAAGGAAATTTTGATTTGATGTCAGGAAAAACCTGCTACCACTTAGAGATGTCCAAATGCAGAACAGTTGTCTTAAAAAAGTTGTAAGTTCTCCCTTTCTGGAGGTATTTAAGTAGAAGCTAGAAAAATATTTGTTGTGTATTACAGTGGGAATTCCTTTTGTATAGCAGTTGGACTAGATGGTTATGAAGGTCCCTTTTGACTTTCAAATTCTGTGATTCTCTGAAATGAATTTTATTGTTAAAATAAAGACAGTGATACAAATTGCTAGTATTCTATACTGTATATAGTATGTGTGTGGACATGTGCATATGTTCTATTAGATCTTCAAAGAGTTTAGTTTTAAATTCAATAAATTCCCTTACTGGTTGAATTTAAGAATCATAGAGTCACTGAATTTTAGAGATGGAAGGGATCTCAGTGGTCACCTAGTAAAACTCAGACCTAAAAGGAATACTTGATACAACATAACTGGTCATCCAGTCTCTACTCTGGGCTGCATTAAAAGAAACAAGACTTCCAGTAACAATATCAGAATAATTGCTCTTCTACCCTCCCAGGAAGGAGAAGCTGCCATTTCGTGAGGTAGCCCATTCCACTTGTGGGCAGTCCTAATTAAGGCTGCCATTCCTTCTACATCCATCTTGTGTGGGAGAAATGTGTGAAACAACAATGGAACAGATGAATGGAATTGGAGCAGAATAAGGGAAAAAACATGTAAAAGTGGGTTAAAGAGTTTTGAACTCATGGAGATGTCCAGATACGGATTTAAGGGAAAGGAATTTGAAAAATTTGGGAGAAATTGAGGGAAATTTAAAAGTGAAGCAGCCTATCCTCCTTGAAAAAGAAAAAAAAAGAAGAGAAAATGGCTAAAAATAGAAACAACCCGTTTTCCCATTCTGACATGTTGCCATCTTTCTCAGTTAGAGTATTTCATGTGTCAACTGCTTCATTGGAATTATGCTTATAAGCCCTTCCATCTTTTTTTTTAGTCCTTCCATCTTCTAGTTATCATCTTCCTCCCTAACTCTTGTATCATTTATGCAACTGTGTCCTGTTTTTTTTGGAAACACTTGGCAGTTGAAATGCAAAATTATAATGGAATTTTATCTTTAAGTACCCAGGTACCACATATGTATTCAATTTCTATTAAGTGACACAAATGGCATGTGCTAAATACTATATATACAGTCCCAATTGATAACCAGAAACATTTACTAAGGAGTAATTGCCTTCTAACTGTTATTGAATGTCAGTGAATATATATTATGTAATTGATATCTTAAAAAAAAAAAACATAAGGATGCCTCCAAATTTAATAAGACTTGTTATTGCATCTTCAATTCATACATGAACAAGAGTCACATCCATAGTTGACTTAGCCAGGGTTCAAATTACAAGAGTGATCAATCCTCAGAACTCCAGATACACATTTATTAGTAGCTGAAAACAGAAAAGGGGTAAAGGCACCTCGTAAGTATCTTATTAAAACTGTGTTTGAAATATCTGTGCATTAGCTAGTAACCTAAACAAAGTATGTTATGGGAAAGGTCTCACATTCTTTCAATACCTGGACATCTTAGAGTCCCCAGATGATTGGTTCCTCAGTCAACAGGGCCACTAAAATGTGCTTAAAATAATTTTGAGACTAACATCATATTTTTCTCTACAAAAATCATCTCCAACACAAAGTTCTAATATGAAGCATTCCTAAGAAGAGATCATTTCTTAAGATTCATTTTTTGTCTTTTTTTTCTCTATCCAGAACCCAAGGAAAGGTTAAACCTTCACCCAGGCAGCATCAAGGCCTTCCTTAGCATCTACCAGCAATGGGGTTTATGACAAATGAGGAGCCAGGCTTCCAGCTGAATTTCAGTTTAGTTATTTTTGTTTTAATGTATGTGTGAATCAATTAATCCTGTCATGGAAGGGCATCGTAAACTGTGTGCCAGAGTTAATGAGTCAGACATTATCACATCATTACACCAGCTGGCATCATGAAGCATGTGTTGTTTGTCATAATATACACTGCCATGCTTACCAGCCATTAATTGTTTACACGAGCAGTCATATTTTTCTTCAAAGAACCTTCAGCGACTGGTTAATATTTTGAAAGCTTCTTAAGTGAATAACTCTTCCAAGCAAAAGATAATATCACTAAAAGAACCCACATCCATAGATAAGTGAACCAAAGAGGGGGGACAATCAAAGTGATTAGGTAATTCCCAAACAATCCCAACACTGCAGATTCCAATCATGAACAGAGCTCAGATGAGTCACCCTCATTGCTAACTGAGGTCACTCTAGACATGACCTCCAGGCAAGAGTAAAGAGACCAAGTTGTGGAAAATCATTAAAGTAGAATTATCCCCTTGAAAATGTTTAGGGAAGCCATTAGCTACTGTGCTTAGCCCATCTGTTGAACATTTGAGCTTCCAGAGGGAAAAGTAGTCAATGAGTTCCCCCCATACACACTTTTGTGAATTATAGAAGCTTGGCTATTGTGATCTCTGAGGCTGCTAAAGACACTGTGTGACTATTCTCAGCTCCAGCTCCTAGATCAACAACTTCCTGGTGCCTTCAGTGTCATGGAGTCAAAGGGCTAATGATGTGAGGAATGATGAAGTTACCCAGAAGTCCATAATGCTAAATCTGTGGTATCTGTATTCACTTGACTTCAGTGAGTTGTCTTCTCAGAGGACTTTTGGTCTTAAAATCCTCCTGTGCAGCATCACTTATTTCACCAAATGGACGTAGATGAACTCACTCTCCCATATTAAGATGACTGTTACTGGCCCTACCTTTGGAGGGAAAGGGGGTCAAGCTCAAATGCAGAACATCATACACAGTTCTGGGCCCAACTGAAGGTCATTTCATCATCCACTCTTTGGGGCACACTCTCTTTGGACCCCACATTAACACAGCCCACAGCCCCAGACCCACATGTAGACAGGTCCCATAGATTTAGCATCCCGACTCATGCAGAATGAGCAATGAAGGAAATGAGAAAGAAGGGCAAATCTCTGCATCTGAGCTTCTAGTGCTCTCCAAAAACCTTGCTTAAATTCCTCCACTTTCTCACATATTTGTTGTACCATGAGCCATGCAAAGACAAACTGGCTTAACAGTTTTAAGCCGTCACAGACAACAGTACAAACCCAACTAAAATAGTTTTCCCAGATTCGGACAAAGCCTCTGGAGCTTGTCACCATTTGCAGTCCCAGAAGTGTCCTTCTGCCCTTCTGCATCTATTACTAACAGCTTGTTTTCAAATGTACCTTTAAAGAATTAAATTACTTCTAAATGATAAGGAAAATACAGAGGCATCCTGGAGTAGAAAGTAAAGAATTAACCTAAGTCAGGAAATCCTGAAGTCCAATCTTACCTCTGATGCATACTCACTGTGAAACCCTCAGCAAGTCATTTAACACCTCAGTGTACTCAGCTCAGAAATACGATGGTTAAATGTTTAACAATCTACTCTCAGAGAGAAAAATGTATATATGAAGTGTTATTTTTTTAAGTGTAATCTAGATTAAATTTTTCTTTATCATTTTCTTAAGTCTAGATAATTAAAAAAACAATAAATCAAGCCCTGATTTGTAGCATTTGGTGATATCTAAAGTGTAAATGTTCACACTGAAAATGAAATAATTCACTGCTGATCCAGTTGGAGCTCACTCCAGCACACTCCTGCTCTAAGCAACTTTCCAAGACTCTAGCTGCAGAGCAGTTTCTTATTAATATTAGCACAAGGGGTTTCCTCATCAGGAGTTCTCTATACCAATAAAACCTTATGCTGAGATCATTTTTTTAAAGTAAAATATCCTAACCCAAATGACAAGCACTGCCAATATGTGCTAGCTGTGAGACCATGCATTTGCATAGTGGACTAGAAGTTAAAAGATCTGGATTTAAGAGAGAATTTTGCCACTACCTGTGTAACTGAAGAAGTCACATACTCTCCAGGACTCTGTTTCTTCATATATTCACTTGGGAGTGTGAAACTAGATGTCTTATATGGTAGCTTCAAGCTTTAACAAACTATGAATTTTATTTTTTTTTCAATTTATTTGTTTATTTTTAGTTTTCAACATTCACTTCCACAAGATTCGGAGTTCCAAATTTTCTCCCCATCTCTCCCCTCCCCCTACCCCATGATGGCCTGCATCCTTATTCCCACTTTACCTAATCCCTTTTCCCTTCTATTACCCTCCTTCTCTTATCCCCTTCCCCTTCTATTTTCCTGTAGGTTAAGATAAATGTCTATACCCCTTTGCCTGTGTATCTTATTTCCCAGCTGCATGCAGAAACAATTTTTAACATTCATTTCTAAAACTTTGAGCTCCAAATTCTCTCCTCTCCTCCCTCCCTACCCAGCCTCATTGAGAAGGCAAGCCATTCAACATAAGCTATATACATGTGCAGTCATGCAAAGCACTTCCATAATAGTCATGTTGTGAAAGATGATTTTTCCTTCCAACCTATCCTTTGTTCCATTCTCTCCTTTGACCCGTCCCTCCTCTAAAGTTTTTGCTTCTGATTACCCCCTCTCCCAATCTGCCCTCCCTTCTATCATCCCTCCCTCTCTTATCCCCTTCCCTTCCACTTTCCTGTAGGTTAAGATGGATTTCCATACTCAATTGGATGTGTATAGTATTCCCTCCTTAAGCCAAATCCAATGAGAGTGAAGTTTACTCATTCCTTCTCACCACCTCCCTCTTCCCCTCCACTGTAAAAGCTTTTTCTTGCCTCTTTTATGTGAGATGATTTACCCCATTCTACCTAAACCTTTCTCCTTTCCCCAGTACATTCCTCTCTCATCCCTTCATTTTATTTTTTAGATATCATTCCTTCATATTCAACTCACCCTGTGCCCTCCATATATATACATATACATATACATATAATATATATATATATATATTCACTCCTACTACCTTAATACTGACAAAGGTCTCATGAGTTACAAACATCATCTTTCCATGTAGGAATGTAAACAGTTCAACTTTAATAAGTCCCTTATGATTTCTCTTTCCTGTTTACCTTTTCACACTTCTCTTGAGTCTTATATTTGAAAGTCAATTTTCTATATAGCTCTGGCTTCTCAAGAATGCATTAAATTCCTCTACATCATTGAATACACTCAGTTTTGCTAGGTAGGTGATTTTTGGTTTTAATCTTAATTCCTTTTGACCTGCAGAATATCATATTACAAGCCCTCTGATCTCTTAATGTAGAAGCTGCCAGATATTGTTCTGATTGTGTTTCCACAATTCTTGAATTGTTTCTTTCTGACTGCTTGCAATATTTTCTCCTTGACCTGGGAACTCTGGAATTTGGCTATAATATTCCTGGGAGTTTTCCTTTTGGAATCTCTTTCAGGAGGTGATTGATGGATTCTTTCAATTTCTATTTTACCCTCTGGTTCAAGAATAATAGTTTTCCTTAATAATTTCTTGAAAGATAATGTCTAGGCTCTTTTTTTTTTTGATCATGGCTTTCAGGTAGTCCAATAATATTTATGTTATCTCCTCTGGATCTATTTTCCAGGTCAATTGTTTTTCCAATGAGATATTTCACACTGTCTTCTATTTTTTTTTCATTCTTTTGGTTTCATTTTATAATTTCTTCATTTCTCATAGAGTCATTAGCTTCCATTTGCTCCATTCTAATTTTTAAGGAATTATTTTCCTCAGTGATTTTTGGACCTCCTTTTCCATTTGGCCAATTCTGCTTTTTAAGGCATTCTTCTCCTGATTGGCTTTTTGGACCTCTTTTGCCATTTGGTCTAGTCTATTTTTTAAGGTGTTATTTTCTTCAATATTTTTGGGTCTCCTTTGACAAGCTATTGACTCATTTTTCATGATTTTCTTGCATCACTCCCATTTCTTTTCCCAATTTTTCCTTTACTTCTCTTACTTGCTTTTCAAAATTCTTTTTGAGCTCTTCCATGGCCTGAGACCAAGTGATATTTTTCTTGGAGGCTTTGGACATAGGAGTTTTGGTTTTCTTGTTTACTTCTGGTTGTATGTTTTTATCTTCCTTGTCACCAAAGTAAAATTCTGGAGTCTGAGGTTTTTTTTTTTTCCTCTGTTTGCTCATCTTCCCAGCCAGTTACTTGACTTTTTAACTCTTTGTTAAGGTGGGCTCTGCTTTCAGTGTGGAGAGTATACTGTCCTGAGCTTTAGGAGTTTTGTGTAGCTATTTTCAGAGATATTTCTAGGGACCTGTAAGTTTTCAGTTCTTCCAAGGTGGTATGATCTGAGGAGAGATGTTTATTCCTCTCCTGGCCTGTGCTCTCATCTGTCAGTGACCACAAGCACTCTTTTTTGCATTGGAAAAGACAGGAAGTT
This sequence comes from Vombatus ursinus, assembly GCF_900497805.2. Classification (NCBI taxonomy): domain Eukaryota; kingdom Metazoa; phylum Chordata; class Mammalia; order Diprotodontia; family Vombatidae; genus Vombatus; species Vombatus ursinus. Next base: position 12,896,117 of record NW_020950239.1, on the reverse strand, counting down.
TCCCTCTCCACTGTCGCCATAAGCTCTGCTATGTCAGTGCTCCACCTTGCCCCAGGACTGCCACCCAGTACTCAGACCCAGATCCAAGCACAGGCAAAACAAAGGAATCCTGCCACCATGCCAGAAAAGAGATCCCTGCTATCTCCCTCTGATCAGCCACTTGATTCCCCCAACATCTGTCATCTGAGAGCTCCAAAAGCAGCCACTGCTGTGGCCACTGCCCCAGGGTCATGCTAGGGCCAGTGCTGGACTGTGCTCCTCTATCACCCAGGTCTGATAGACCTTTCCCCCTGACCTTCTAAGTTGTCTTTGGCATTTGTGGGTTGAGAAGTAGGGAAACCACCATAGCTCCCCTTGATTCCATCCCCTGAGGCCTGTTCCAGGTTTGCTGGGTCCTGGTCTTTGCCAACATGGCTCCTGCTGAACTGTGCTCCTCTGCCAGCCCTGGGCACCAGATCTTTACCATCAACCATCCAGGTTGTCTTGGGCTGAAAATTTATTTTACTCTTTTTGTGGGTTCTGCTGCTCTAGAATTTCTTTAGAGTCATTTTTACAAGTATTTGGAGGGGTCTGGGGGAGTGCTAGAGGGAGTCCCTGCTTTTACTGTGCCTTCTTGGCTCCATCCTTCTCAGGAGCCAAACTATGAATTTTCAAGCCAACGGCCCTACTCTAACTTTTGAAAACCTTAATCCTACCACATGTAGTCATGAATAATTGTCAAAGGTACAAAGTCACTAAGAATTTAGCCTTAAAAAAGAATCACTCCTATATGAAGTTTTCCCTCTTCCCTCCCCAGAGAGCCATCCATAGTAATATATAATAATTTAAAATCAGTTAAGTAAAATTAATTTGTCACTCAAGTCTAACAATATATAGTGTTTCATGCTTTTTAACCCCTTACCTCTGCAAAGAAGGGAGTAGCTTCATTTTATCCTCTTTTCCTTGGACCCAGGTTTGATTATGATAATCACACACACACACACACACACACACACACATTGTTTTGTTGCTTATTTTTTGTTTTTTCCCATTTTTGGTAATCATTTTGCTTACACTGCATCAATTTATATTTGTCCTCCAATGCTTCTCTGAATTCTTCTGATTCATTATTTCTTACATTGCAGTCATATTCTATTACATTTTGTACAACAATTTATTTAGCCATTCCCTAGTCATTGGCCCTTAATTTACTAATATAGAAAGGGCTGCTATGAACATTTTGATGTATATTCACCTTTCCATCTATCTTTAAACTCTTTAGGGCTTTATGGGTTGGTTCTCTGTCTCAAAAATATGAATCTTTTAATCACTTTCTTAGTATAATTCCAAATTGTTCTCCACAATTATTGAATTAACTCATAGTTCCAGTAACAGTACATTAGTATGTCCTTTCCTAGCTTATTAAATGACACAAAACCCTTGATAAAAATGTTGAAGCAAAGAACTTGGGCTGTAATATTCCTAAGTTTTCTATTGACACTGGATACAAGCTGTGATTGGAATACCTTCATTTGATACCATCTATCACTTATGTGACACAAGTCCTAGGGGGTTGCTTGAGGCCCAGAGAGGTGGTTAAGTGACCTGATAGGGGTTTCTAACTTGGTATCAAAGAAGGTATTTAAATTTAGATTGTCTTGACTTTTCAACAAGAAAATCAGAACATTACCCACCACCTTACACTGTCTCTACCTTCCATTTATAATAAATCTAAAGAGAGAAAAGAAAATGCTTTACAACCAATCAAAATCACATTATTTAATGGTGAGGACTATTTGACCTATATCTGTATCCTTAATGATGAGCACAGTGCCAGAAACACAGTAGGCTCTTTATAAATGCTTGATTGATTCAATCCTTCTGAAGTATTTTGATCCACAAGAAAAAGATTATAGGATCATAGATCCAATGCTGGGAGGGATCACAAAGGCCATCTATTCTTACCTTCTAATTTTACCAATGAGTAAACTGAGATCCCAAGAGAATAAGTGCCTAACCAGGTCACAGAAGTGGTAAGAGTTAGATGGGGTGTGAACTCAAATCCTCTAATTCCAAAGTCAATACTCTTCTTATTTGCTGGGACTGGTTGCTAAAGAAAGGGTGCCAAGCTATAAATGTAATAAAGAGACTAGCTCCACAGTCACAATCTTAGTATACTTCAAGAGGGAGTAGCAGCTACCTGGCAGACCTTAGCAGCTTAGCCACAACAAACACAAACTGTTTTACACAAAGAGTAGGAAACAAGCAGGGAGAGGTGTTCCAAGACGGAGTTCTTACTGGCAAATGCCATGAACAAAATCTCAAGATCTTGGAATGCTACAGGCAACTCAGTAATGGTAATTACTTATTTAAAAAAAAGAGGTTATATGCCAAATCTTGCCACAAAGGGACAAAAACACTTTAGAGTCCACAGCCATATTCAAATTTGGAAAGTGAGGGCTATCCATGACTTCCAGATTTCCAAACAGCTCAAAACCCAGTGTCCAAAGTACCAGAATTGTACTAAACATTTCAATGGCCTTTGCCAATGGTTTGGTGTCCTTAGTTTTCAGGACCCCAGTAACAACACTTAGGGAGGAAGCTGCAACAGCCATATCTCCCTCAAGCCTCATCTTCTTCTTTTCCAAATAGTAGTCTAAAGTTGTTGTTAACTCAGTAGCTTCTGTGGTAGGCTCCACAGCTTTTAAAAAATGAAGAATGTCTGTTGATCTGCTGAACTTGATGGATTTACGCAGATGCAAATCTACAGAAGTCCTCCATGGTTTTAATTAACTGAATATTAAATTGAGAAATCCACCCTTTTCATTAGACCTTGAAGAGAATATGATGTCCTGGTTCAAAGAACATACCTCAAGGCACTGATATTTGTGAAGTCTCATTGGTATTCTGGTGTTCACATGTAAATAAACTAGGAACATATGAATAGAAGCTCCCTTATATTCTCCAGAATTCCAAGTAGGATGAACTATTATCATGGGACAAGATTGCTTTCTATTATTTCAGATCAATTGTTTTTCATAAGGTAGTACATAGCCAAACTGAGTAGAGGAAGAGGGGTATCTTTCCCCCAAATATGAACTCTTTACTTAATTATTTTACTTATGTGTCTAGTGTAGAGACTGTAAAAATAACAAAAATAAACTTCCACACTCTAAATGGTAGCCGGAATTATGCATTACCTTCTTTTAAAAAATCATAACATGCCTTACCATTCTAATACTTGGCTTCACACACACTGAAGTAATTATATTTTCCACATAATTCATGGAACATGCTAATTGTCAGTTTTATGTTTCCACCTATAGACTTGATAAAGTTAGTGACTTTTTTCCTGAGTTTGATTAAGACTATGTTCTTGTACTCTTTCTTTCTCCATCACCTCTATATTCATCACCTTGATGGTTTGCCTTGCTGATTGAGTCTCTAGAGTGGAGAGATTATGATTGTTAACTCACCTGAGCAACCCAGAACATGGCACTCTTTGCTCCAGCAATGTATAAGTGTGTCACAGTCCTCAATCCAAATAAATCGTGTCCTGAAATTAAAGAAACCCAAAGATCAAATTGACTTTATGCTCCATCTTTAAGAAGGACTGCTAAGTGGCACAGTGTTGGGCCTGAAGTGAGGAAGACTTATCTTTTTAATTCAAATCTGGCTTCAGATAGTCATTAGATGTGTGACTCTGGGTAAATTGTTTAAGCCTGTTTGCCTCTGTTTCCTCATCTATAAAATGAGCTGGAGAGAGAAATGACAAATCAACCAGTGTCTTTGCCAAGAAAACTCCAAATGGGGTCATGAAGAGTTGGATATGACTGAAAAACGACTGAACGACCACCTTTGAGAAGGGAAAAGCTCAGCAGGTCAGTGTTTAGCCTCACCAAAGGAAAAAAAGTGGGAATCTTGGAACCTTAGTCTGAACTATGCCCTTAAAAGATTTGGTAAATAAGACTATAAGGTAGGAGGCTTATAATTTTGCATAAGTTGTGACAGCATATGTGAGTGCATATGTGTACTTAGATGAGTGTTGTTACTTTCTTCACAATTTATTTATTACCTTAGCCCACATTTCTCTTCCTCCTTAGAGTTGGCACAAGCTCAACTCTCTTTACTCAGAGAGAAGACAGCTTTCTGTTATCATCATCATCATCACTGATCAGTCAAAAAATATTGATTGAGTTTTTTGTGGAAAAGTAGAGTATTAGTAGTACCCAAAGTGCTGTGTTCTATGCTGGTCAAATGAGTCAATTAGGCAGTCCTTCACCTCTAGGAAGGGAATCTGCAATGTAAACCATCCATCTGAACATCTTTCTCTGGAGAAAGAGAGGGGGAAATAACATAACTAACAATTCTGTACAGCATAAATTATTTGGAAATAGTTATTTCCAAGTGGGTGAAGCTGTGCATTTTGGGGAATGAGAGGGAACATATATGACTTATTTAAATAATACTCATTTAATATTCCTGCTACCAACTGGAGAGTGAAAGCCTTTTAGGCTTACCTGTATAAGCTTTTGAGGCTGCTTCTAAATTTAATTTCTATGATTCTGATTCGATGATTCTATAAGTAGTAATTATATATCCTAATCCAAGAAACATCTGAAATCCTTTGGGGAGTTTCTCTATTAAAATCTTGCAGAGGACTTTTTTTGACTGGATATGTTTTACTGTAACACAAAGTAAGATATAAAGGGGTCACATATTGGAGAAGGGTTGGGGTTGTCTTGGCTAGGTTGAAAGCAAATGTACATGTAAAATGAAGTTCAAAATGAATTTTAAAATAGGAAACAAGAAACATCCTTATAATCCTGCTTAGTCACAACATCACTTTCTCTTGGCTAATATTAAAAAAAAATAATTGATACACATGTACTTTTACCAGTACATTTAGCTAAACACCTAATAAACAGGTGGGGATCACTAAAATGTATTTTTCAAAAGCTTCAGCAAATTCACGTTAGCTAGGTCAAGGGAAAAACACTGGAATACAATCTGCCCAGTGACCACCCATCTGTCTGTTGTTAGGCTAACATAATTAGCACATGGCTTTTTGCCTCATTCTTTGGCAACCCTAGAATACCAACATCCTGCTCTTCTGATATATTCTGGTGGACTTGTTTTTCTTTTATACTACATATAGTTCAGCATCCAAATAATATGGTACCACTAGTTTCTCTGGAAATAGTAATAATAATCACTTATGTTTCTATAGTACTTTCCTCTCAATAGCTCTCTGAGGTAAGCAGTTCAAGTATCATTATCCATATTTTATAGAAGTGTAAACAAAGATTTATTAATAAGCCAACAAAAATTCTAATTACATTTTACAATCAGAAAAATTCTGGGGCATTATAAGTCTCCTGGCCAGGTTTCCAATGTGACTCCAAATGAACACAGAATTCTTCCCATCTTGAATTTCTAATAGTCAGAAGTTCTATATATTACAAATATGAAAGTAAAATTTACTTTGCAGAGTATTTTTAAATCTTGTGTCTCAGTCAAGACTGCCCAAATAATTGTCTACTTAAATGACACTATAGTGGGAATCACACATGAGTGGGAGTCGCATGAGAGAATATCAGTACTGGCTCTGCAAGTAACTTCTGGTGACCTTGGGTAAGTAACTTAACTTTTCAGGGCCTCCTTTTCCTACTCTGCCAAAGGAGGGTAGGATTAGCCCAAATGATCTCAAAGACCTCTTGCTGATCTAAAATTCCTTGGCTGTGGTTTGGACTCAAATTCTCATTCTCCATAAGAGTTCAATTAAAGCTATCTATCAAATATTCAAATATAGATGTTTCATGGATTAGGAAATATAATTGCTATTCATAGAATCATAGAATTTAAAGTTGGAAGGGTCATCAAAGGCCATCATTCAATCAGGAAGCATTTATATTATCTGCCTGGCAAAAGAGAAGTGCCAGCCCTCAAATGCTTGTTAAAAGACTTACTGACATAGTTCAAGGCAAGCTGTGTGCTATGTCTTCTTATATAAATGCTCATCTACAGATAAACTGGAGGGTATGAGAGATAGCTATTCATTCATGTACTACTGCCATAAAAGAGACAGATGATAGGGAACCCAGAGCAAGGAAACAAGAATATGTCATTAAAATGCCAAGGGTGGGGGAAGAGAAAGAGAAGAGAATAAGCATTTATGTAGGACCTACTTTGTGCCAGTTGTTGTGCTAAGTGCTTTCTACAAGTATCTCATTCGATTCTCAAAACAATCCTTGGAGATAGGTACATTATTATCCCCTTTTTTGCAGTTGAGAAAACTGAGGCAAACACTGGGTCGCACAGTTAGCAAGTCTAGCTTTGAATTCAGGCCTTCCTGGACCCAGGCCCAGCATTCTATGCACTGTGCTATCAGTATTAGGAGTCCTTTTCCTATTCTCATTGGCTCACTAAATTTATTCTACTATGTTTAGGGGCTTTTGATTCATTTCAGGCTATTGATATCTCTCCTACTTATCAACTTTATTTGGTTTTGGTATACTCTTTCAAAGTATTTCCATCATGTTTGCAATTTCCAGTGCAAATTGGTGCCTTTCCCTAAATCCCAATTTGCATTGTTAATACTAAGTAACAAGGCTGATCAGACAATAGTTTTCCTTATATGAATGGGAGAATTAAAATATAGCAATGAAAAAACAGACAGAAAAGGCGGAGAAGTACAGTGCATGGATACACCAAGCCAATGCCAAGAGCTCCTATTATAGAAGAAATTGTCTTTCGCTACTATAGGATTTTTCCCTTCATGGGTATTGGAGGACACCAAAAACTCAGAGGTATTCCTCAGTTAACAAGATTTGTTCAATTACCACTCTCATCAAAGAAAATTTTTCAGCACAGAAATACTTCCCTTACCAATGAGTAGCAACGCGGACAACGCCTTATCACAATTTCTCAGGAGGGGAGAGTTGGGGAACACAATGCCCAAACGCAATATCACCTATTCACATTCACCAACGCAGAGGGTGAATTCCAAACTCCTGAATTGGCTCAAATCTTTCTGCATCTTTCTCCCAAAAATCTTTACAGAGTCCTTCTCAGAAGCTAATAGTTTCAAAACTTCACTAGTTGGTGAATCTGAGGGCACATCTCTATGGAAACACAGGTTAAGCTGAAAAAATGAATATGTTAGATTTTGGAAGGTGGCCACTAGCAGTTGGGAGGATGACACAGTTGTCTTAAATGGAATTAGGGTTTCTAAGAAGCTGATGTGAGGGAGGATGCATTAGAGACATGGGGGACAACCAATGGAAAGACAAGTGGGAGACAGAGGGGAGTGTGTGGAACAGTAAATAGGTCAGTATGGATTAAAGAATGTGAAGAGGTAAACCTGGAAAGGTAGGAAGGGGCCAATTATGAATTAAATCTGAAATAGAGGAATTCATTTTTTTTACTAGATAATACAGTGTCACAGGAGTTTAGTGAACAGTAGGTTCACAAAATCAGTGTCTCACTTATGGGACTGAATAAGTAAATTAACTTAGGTAAAACTGTCATTTTTATAATACTGGGTTGGCATACCCATAAGCAATAAATATTTCTCCAATTGTTTATATCTGTCTTTATTTTTGTGAGAAGTATTTTGTAATTGTGTTCATATAATCCCTGGGTTTTGTGTTGACAGGTAGACTCCCAAGTATTTTATATTGTCTGCCATTATTTTAAATGGAATTTTTTGTTCTGTCTCTTGCTGCTGGGTTTTGTTGATAGTATATAGCATGGTGATTAATTACATGGGTTTTTGTATCCTATCACTTTGCTGAAGTTTCAAGTAGTTTTTTTTATTATTATTATTTTCTAAGATTCTCTAAGTATACCATCATATCATCTGCAAAGAGTGATAGTTTTGTTTCCTCACTGACTACTTTTATTCCTTAAATTTCTTTTTCTTGTCTTTTTGCTATAACTAGGATTTCAAGTACAATTTTGAATAACAATGATGATGATGGACAACCTTGCTTCACCCCTGATCTTACTGGGAGGGCTTCAAGTTTATTCCCATTCCTGATAATGCTTGCTCTTGGTTTTGGATAGATACTATTTATCATTTTTTAAAAAAAGGTTTCTTTTATTCCAATGCTTTCTAGTGTTTTTAATAGAAATGGGTGTTATATTTTGTCAAAAGCTCTTTCTGCATCTATTGATAAAATCATATTGTTGGTTTTATTATTGAAATGGTCAAGTATGCTGATAGTTTTCCTAATATTGAACCAGCCCTGCATCCCACCTGGTCATAGTCTTTGTGATATATTTTGTGATATAACTTTGTAATATATTGTTGTAATCACCTTGCTAATATTTTGTTTAAAATTTTTGTAGCGATATTCATTGGAAAATGGTCTATAGTTTTTTTTCTCTGTTTTCTTCTCCCTGGTTTCGTTTCAACACACACACACACACACATACACACACACACACACACACATACACATATATATACATATATATTCCAACATTTATGTATATTCCAACATATGTATATATATAAATATAATATGCAACATACACAATAAAAGACATATGGCAGTGCTCTTTCTTTGCATTCCTCTTCAAAAAAGATGGACATATAACAACTCTGTATTATAAATGTTCCCAAAGCTACCCCAAAGTATGCTTCCTTTCTTGCAGAAAAGCAAAATTAGCAAGGTTGGGCAGCTTTGTTAACTTTGACCTTACAAATGTTTCTCAACAAGTAGACTCTTTAGGGGATAGAACCAAGATGGTAGAGTAGAGGCAGCAACCCACCTGAACTCTCTCAATATTCTCCTGTGAACAACTTTAAAAAGGTCCTCAAAACAAATTTTGGAGCAGCAGAGCCAACAAAAGATCAGAGTGAGACATTTTTCAAGTCTAAGACAAATTAGAGGGTCAGCAAGAGAGGTATGTGACACCAAGTGGGGGCCACACAGAATGCAGCAGCAGCTGGGTCAAGATTAAATTGAAAGTGAGAGAGAGAGAGAGAGAGAGAGAGAGAGAGAGAAGAGACAGAAACACAGGTGGAGACAGGCAGAGAGACAGAGACAGAAAGACAAACAGACAGAGAGAGAGAGTTAATAATCATAACTCTTAATGTGAATGGGATGAGTTCACCTATAAAATGGAGGCAGGAAGCCACATGGATTAGAAACTGGAATCCAACAACATGATGTTTACAAGAGAGACACTTGAAAAAGAAAGACACAGAGTTTCAATAAAGGGCTGGAGCAGAATCTATTATGTTTTAGCTGAGGTAAAAAAAAAAAGGCAAAGATAGCAATCCAGATCTCAGAAAAAACAAAAGCAAAAATTGATCTAATTAAAAGAGATAATTAGGGAAACTGTATTTTGCTAAATAGTACCATAGAAAATGAAGAAATATTAAAGAAATAAAATAAAATGTTTCTTTGACTAAGGCCTCATTTCTCAAATATATAGGAAACTGAATCAAATTTATAAAAATAAGATTCCAATTGATAAAGATTCAAAGGATATAAACGTGCAGTTTTCAAAAGAAAATATCAAAGCTATCTATGATCATATACTTTAAATCACTATTGGTTAGAGAAAAGCAAATTTAAACAACTCTGAGGTACCAACTCATACTTAACAGAAATGAATAATGCTGGACGGGTAAGGGGAAATAGGTACACTCATAAATGTTGGTTGATTTGTGAACTGATCTAAACATTCTGAAAAATAATATGGAACTATGTCCAAAGGGCTATAAAACTATGCACGTCCTTTGACCCAGCAATACCACTACTAGGTCTATACCACAAGGAGATCAAAGAAAAAGGAAAAGGACTATATGTACAAAGATATTTATAGCAGCTCTTTTTGTGGTAGCAAAGAACTGAAAATTGAAAGGATGCTCATCAGTTGGAGAATTGCTGAACAAGTGATAGCATATCATTGTAATGGAATATTACTGTGCTATGAGAAACAACAAAGCAATGGACTGATACTGAGTGAAGTGAGCAGAACCAGGTGAACATTGTACACAATAACAGCCATGTTGTGCGATGACTAACTTTGACAGATTTAGCCCTTCTCAGCAATGCAAGGATGTAAGACATCACCAAAAGTCTCATGATGGAAAATGCTGTCCACATCCAAAGAAAGAACTATGGAGTTTGAATGCAGATTGAAGCATATTATTTGCTCTTTTTTTTTCTTCTGATTTGTTTTATTTCCTCTCTCTTGTGGTTCCTTCTATTGGTTCTGATTCTTCCTTACAACATCACTCGTGTGAAAATATGTTTAAAAGGAATGCATATGTATAGCCTATATCAGATTGTACACCGTCTTAGGGAGGAAGATGGAGAGGAAGAGGGAGAAAAATGTAAAACTCTTATGGAAGTGATTGTTGATAAATCAAAATAAATTAAGAAAAAAAGGAAAAAATGACAAAGCATGGGGTGGTTTTAGGAAAAACAATTGGCAACATCTGTATGAACTGTTGCAAAGTGAAGTGAGAAGAGCCAGGAGATCATTCTGAACAGTAACAGCAATGTTGCGATGATGATCAACTGTGAGACTTGACTTCTCTGATCAATACAATAATTCAGGACAATTCCAAAGGATTTATAGAGAAAAAATGTTATCCACCTCCAAAGAGAGAAATAATGAATTCTGAGTGTGAATTGAAATATAATTTTCTCTTCCTTCTTTCCTTCCCTTCTACCTTCCTTCTTTCATTCCTTTCTTCCTTCTTTCCTTTCTTATTTCCTTCCTTCTTTTTCTTTTTCTTTCTTCTTTCTAATATGACTCATACGGAAATAAGTTTTACATGATTTCACACGTGTAATATTATCCTGTTTGTCTTCTCAGTGGGTGGGGGAGAAGTGAGAAGGAGGTAGAGAATTTGGAACTCAAAATTTAAAAAGAAAAAATGTTTTAAATAAATAAATAAAAAGTTTTAAAAAGAAAAAAGATAAGTGAGAGAAAATGAATCTGGAAAATAAATAAATGCTTGTTGACTTGGGGAAAATAATTAGACTCTGTAGCTTTAAGAAATCAGCTGGGGTAATATGGGAGTGGGGGGTAGGGGATTGAAAATAAAGGTTATAGTGGGGACACAGTACTGCCTCTCACACCTGATGTACCATATGTCAAAACACTAGTTCATTTCTCTGAGATGAAATGGAGAAGGATTTTTTTTATCATGAAATTAAATGAGAACTAGGGAAAGAGACATCAGATCAGTGCTCTTTGCTGCTCCATATTGAGAAAATGATTTTACCTCTTCCATGGACTTATCATAATTGTATAAAGGCTTTCAGTCTCCAAAAACTATAATTAAATCTGTAATACTGACCCGCTTGATATGAGCTATACAATTACTTTGAGTATATTTATACTAAATATATTCAATCCAGTCTCACAAAGCTCAAAATGTCCCCAGCTTCTGGTGTAGGACACCCTGGACAAAGGCTGGATTATGACTACGGGGGAGGAGGAGAGAGGCTTGACTCCTGATTAACCCTTGAAAGTAGCTTATCCTCTGAGACCACGTGAAATCTGTGTTTTATTCTGACATCTGAGTGGGCCATGGGAGCATAGATGTGGGGAGTACATTTTAGTCACGGATAGACCATGGTCAAATTGTAGACAATAGGCACCAACTTTTGGGATTTCATAACTGGATGGGATCTTTGGATCATCTAGTTTAACTGTTGCCTGAGGCAAATAGGTAATAATTTTCTTCATGAAATCATACTACTAAATGAAATGAAATTTGTGATTTATGAAATTGTGTCTACTAAAACATCTGTTTGTAGAAGATCATATTAACTTTACAATGTTTTAGCCCAAGAAAACTCATAGGTTTTTTTGGTATATATTAGGCTTCCTCTCATAAATCAACTTAACGGCTCAGTGGATCAGAGAGGTAGCAAGTATACCAAAGGAAAGCAATCTAAGCATTATATACGTAAGTGCATATATCTTGTGTGTATGTATATATATGTATGAATAGATGTAGATATATGTATGCATGTATAGATATGTGTATATGTGCATATATGTATATATACATGGTTTACATATATACATATATGTATATATGTACATGCATTTTAAGAGAATAAAACAAATTACCAACATCACAAATTTCTGCATTGGCATTGGCATTGGGATCATGGTGGATTTCTTTTATAATAAAACAATTTCCTCCACTCACGTACTCACCCCTGGAATTCCAAGGATACCTCAACTTTCATACTTTTTGTTCTAATCTTAATGTTGTATTCAGAAGGCCCCAGCTCCACCCACAGTATCACATTTCCATAATGCTGTAAGGTTTACAAAGTACATGCTTCACAGGAGCCCTAAGAGGTAAGTACTACAAATATTATCATCCCTATTTCACAGATGAGTAGACATTAGAAGTAGGCCTTGAAATGATGTCTCCCACCCAATGCTGAAATCACTGGACCATAAACTGAAAGCTAGAGGGGACCTTAAGTCCATCATCAAGTTCAACTTCAGAAGCAAGAACAGAGATGTTAAATGACTTGCCCAGGGTGACACAGCTAGTAAGGATCTGAATCAAGATTCAGACTCAAGTCTTCCTGTCTCCAAGTTTAGTTCTCTATTCATTGTGCCATGTAGTGATTTCTCAGTTACTGCTCAGTCTGCGGTTCTTCTTAATTTATTATTAGAGAATTTGTGAGGGGAGCTGTACTATACTACATTCTCCTACTCTACCATCTTGATTCAGTCTCCAGTTTAATCCTTTTCCATGTCTTCTTTCAGTCTTACAAAGATGACCTACTCAATATGCTTTGTCCTGGTTCTCTTAATCTCTCATATGTACCGTTCTAACATCTAAGTTCTCCTTAGTCTACCCTTCCAAAGTACTGATTTACATAGATATTTTACATTATTTCTAATCTTACTAGCAGCTGGCACTCTACCCTCAAATTATCTTGTATTTATCCTGTAAATATTTTACATAAACTCGTGGTTTTTTTTCCTTTTATTTATTTTGTAATTTACTTTATAGAGCCTCCTGGATAGAGGCTTTCTCTGTAATTACTCAAAGAAGCTTAATCTGTCCATCAATACAGGAAAGAATAAAGTGGTAAGAATGTCTATTGCCTAGATTTCAATGGGCATGTGTGTGTATATACATATGTATATATATGTATATATGTGTATGTATGTATATATACATATATGTATGTATAAATATATACATATATGTATATATACATATGTGTATGTGTAAATATATACATATATAAATATACATGTATGTATGTATAAATATACATATATGTATGTATAAATATACATATGTGTATGTGTGTGAGTAGAATATCAGATATCATAAAGGTAGACAATGAGTTGGGTCCAGAGCCAAAAAGGAGATGGGGAGTGGCCTGGGTGGTGTGGGCTGATTTTGGGGAAATTGCAAGATACTTTAACTGAGCCCAGGCTTTCCAAAATAGCAAAGGCCCATCTTTTTTGAAGATAGGTGACTGGCAGACAAATGAATGGATGAATCAATAAAGCATTTATTTAGTGCCTACTGTGTAAAAAGCACTGATTTATGAGAGCTGGGGACACAAATAGAAAAATAAAATGAACCGTGATCCCAAGGAGTTCATACTTCAATAGCAAGAGGACACATATGGAAGCTTTCAGTTGCAAGTCAGATGGAAGGGTCTCATGATCCTTAGTGAGCAGCAGTAAAGTAGGTGGTAAATGCCTTTTCTTTAATGTTATTTCCCCTGATAAAATCGAGTCAGTTTCTGATGTTGACTCATTTGACAATGCCAACTTTGCAGTTACCCCCTAGGGACGATGGGACTTTTCCATCCAACTTGCAACTGAAACTTTCCATGTCCATTATTTTCCTCCTTTAGAATGTGAGCTTCTTGAGGGCAAGGACTAGCTTATTTTTCTATTTTTATCCCCGGCTTTACACATAATAAGCGTTTTTAAATGCTTCATTCATTTATTCAACCATTCGATGAAGGAAGTCAAAGTGGAAAAGAGAAGAAGTTTTAAAAGGAGAGAAAACAAAAGGATGAAAAAGGAAGGGCAGAAGCAAAAGTAGTAAAAAAGGGGTACAGTAAAATAATAACATCGAGAACAAGAAAAATTCCAATTGTGGCCACAGAACCCTAGTTCTTGAGTAAACATATCACAGTTATTAATTAGTCAGCATTAACACAATTAGTGTTTATATAGCACTTGAGGGTTTAAAGAACACTTTACAAATATTATCTTACTTGGGGTAGCTAGGTGGCACAGTGGATAGAGCACCAGCCCTGGATTCAGGAGCACCAGAGTTCAAATCCTGCCTCAGACCCATAACACTTACTAGCTGTGTGACCCTGGGGAAGTCGCTTAACCCCATTGCCTAGCCAAAAAAAAAAAAAATATATAATCTTACTTAATCTTCACAGTAGCCCTGGGAGGTAGGTGCTATTATTATACTCATTTTTACAAGATGAGGACTCTGGAGGAGACAGAAATTGAAATGACTTGTCCAACATCACAAAATCGTGTGTGAAGTCAGATTCAAACTCAGGTCATCTAATCTCCAAGTCTAGCTTTCTATTCATCGTTCCATATCATAATTAAGCACCTGGTAAATGTTGCGTTAAGTGATTAGGATACCAGCATAAGAGGGAGACAATTGCTCATGAAGGAGATTATGTTTAGGCCAGTGGTATAGAGGAGGGACCCAGTATGTTGAAAGATAAATAAATAAAGAATATGTCCAAAATAAATATAAATGACTGCAGGGGTGGAATACTAACAACTGGAAGAACTGGGCATCAAAGGGAACTGGGAATTCCAAGAGGTAAATGTGAGGAGGGGGAGCATTGTAACCATGGAGATAAGAGTTGGAATGGCACGTACAATAGGCTTCAACCAAACTGCTATTTAAATTCTGCTACAACTTTTGAAAACATAATTGATGCTGTCATGTATTAATTTTTTGGTGAATTACTTCAAGATCTTTCAGTCAAAGATATTCTCTTAATGATGTAGTGATGCATCTGCAAATCTGCAATCACTTTACAAACTGGCTGACTTGTTCTGTTTTTATCATTTAAAGAATCGAAAAACAGCAGATTTGGAAAAGACTGCAAAACAGATCTAGAGGCCAACCTGTACAGTCAGCTGGCATGCCATCTACATGATGGGGAGTGGGGAAGAACCCTTAACCTTCACCTACCCAGTCTGCTGATTCTGCTTTTAAATCAGCCTCTTTGCAGCTTTTAGCTTCAGAAACCTAACTACAATTCAAGGGTGAGGACAAGGCCACATGTGGCCCTCTAAGTCCCTTTGACTGAATTCAAACTTCACAGAACAAATCCTCCTCATAGAAGGAATTGTTCTATAAAACTTGGACTTGGTCAAAAAACCACAGCCAAGGACCTAGAAAGCCACATGTGGCCTCAAGGTCACAAGTTCCCCACCCCTGCATCTATACTCTCCTTATGTTTTACAGACCTTCAAATACTTGAAGATAGATAACACCCATCCCCCAAATCACCCCAGTTTTCTCTTCTCCAAGCTAAACGTCTCCAATTCTTTCAAATGATCTTCTCATGTAATAAACTTGAGATCCTTCATCATCTTGCTTACATGGCTATAGATGCATATCTCACTCCTTCCTCATCTCCAGTTCATCAATGTCTTTACTAAAATAGGATATACAGAACTAAATACAGTATCTTACCATGCATTGTAACCACAGCAGAATACTGCGTCTATCATTTTTTTCATTCTGGACATCATGCTTCTCTATCATTCCATGAGCTTTTGTGACGCCTGTATTATACTACTTATTTATACTCTGCTTGTTCACTAAAACTTCAAGTTTTTTTTTAAATTTCAGAAAATAAAAAACCCAGTTATCTCTGGCCTCCTCCATATTTTACTTTTGAAGTCGATTTTTTAAACCCAAGTGTAAGACTTCACATTTATCTGAATTACATTTCATCTTATTAGATTTAGCCCCACGATTTTAGCTTAATAATACTTTTTGAATCTTGTATCTAATCCAGTGTGTTGCAATCTCTCCCAGTTTTGTCTTATCTTCAGATTTAATAAGCATTCCATCTATGCTTTTATTTAAACCACAAATACACATGTTAACCAACACAGGGCCAAGAATAGATCCCTGGAGCACTCCGCTAGAAACTTTCTACCCCATTAACATTGATTCATCAATGACTACATTGTGGGTTCAGTCATTGAGACTGCTACAAATTTACCTAACTTACTGTACTTTTCTGTCTGATACCTACCTTTTCACAAGAATGGAAGAACAATTTTATTTTTCCTCATTATTGTCATAGTATATCAACTATTTTAATAAACAAAAAGGCAAATCACTTGAATATATTCAAATCACTTAGCAAATATCTACTGAGTACATAGCAAAAAATCTATTTGGAAATAATCATTTTAAAGAAAAATTTTGATAGGTTGGCAGAGGAATATCTAGGACAAAGGACTATGGGATTTTTTTTATAAAGTCATAATGGGCTTTTGTATCTAGAAAATCTAGAATTTTTTGTGTCTAGAATTGTGACAAATTATCCCAATTAAAGCCAGTGTCATCTTTTAGCTCTCAAGAGTGTGGCAAAGAACACTGTGTGGGTGAAGCATGATGGCGTCTATACGTGTCTGTCTTTGATAATTCTTGTTGCAGCTTGTCTCATTGTGGGGACAGACATCAGTGAAATCAATGACAGCCCACCATGGTCATCTCAGGCAGCCACTGAGCCTTGGGAACATGTTCATCAAAAACAATGTAAGTTAAGGAAGTAGGTATGTCCCTGTGTGTACATGTCACAGATATACACACATAGACAGTTATTCAATTTATATCTTCATTGAATATATTCAATTTATACACACACACACATGCACACATACAGTTACATATGTGTGGGTTCATTCAAAGTCTCCTAAAGTGCTTTGCTAACAATTTGGAAAATGTGTCAATATTTTATGTAGGAATATTTGCTTGCATGTGAACATGATTGAGATATTTTAAATATATCTCTATGAAGTATGCGTAGAAAATATTTTCAAGATCAATTATTTGCTAGTATACAAATATAGAGATACAGGTACATTCATGTACACACCTCAAACTTCTTAATCAACAGCATCTGGGATTTCCAAATGATCCATAACTGGTAGAGGAAAGATGATGTAGTGAATAGTATAATAGTCTTGGTATCAGGAAGAGTTGCATTAAACCTACTTCTGACATATACTGCCTGTGTGATCATGTGCATGTTATTTAAAGTCACTGTTCCTAAACTTCCTCATCTGTAAAATGGGAACAATGATAACTGACCTAATAGAGTGGTTTTAAGGCTTAATTGACAATATGTATTGAGAAGACTCTACCAATTTTAAAGTACTATTTAAGTTGTAATCATTGTTATTAATAATTCATATGTGGCTACATATTTTCTAGGTTGAGAAAACCTAAGCAAACTATCTATACTGAATTTTTGATCTTCCAGAGCTTTAGTTTACTTCAAATTATGTCAAGTCTTTGATCAAGAATTAAATATTAAATTAGAGTCACAGATATCCATAACAATTTAACAAGCCTCGTTGTTTCATTCCATATATAGACCCATGAGCCAATTTCACTTGCTTCTGTCTGTGACCACAGTTATGGGCTGCTGTTCATGTATCTGTATCTGTACAAACCTATCACCACCACTTCTAAGAAAACAATCCCAAAAGTATGCCCCATCTTCATATTAGCAGGAAAAAGCATCAGGCAATCTCCAAAGAACACTGAAAATGTGTGTGTGTGTGGGTATACACACATAAGTGTGCATTTTGTACATTGTTTTTCCCCTCTAACATTCTGGAGAGATCTCTTGAGCCATCAATTAAATGGTGTGAGAAAATTCAATTGTGAATTCCTCTAGTCACATCTCCCACATTAACATGACCACACATACAAAGGCATACCCAACCCCTCATCATTATCCTCTTTTCAGAATATTGGAATTTCTCTCCTTTTTCAGTGCCACTTAAACTTATTTATGGTCATTTATAAGATGGTGTGTCAACTATTTAAAATACAGTATTTTATTCTCTTATGAGGACCTTTTCCCTACTCTTTTTATTTTAATTCTTCACAGCCAAAGGTGCACGTTTTTGCCCTCGATTGCTTCTGCCTGTGCTAAGATCAGTGTAGTTAGAAAGAACGTTAACTTCTCATTATCCTGGGGTCAGATTGCTTTCGAGACAACATTCTGACTCAGTCAAAGTATCTCATTAGAGCTGCCATGCATATTGTTGCCTGACATTGCATGCCATTTTTCTTTTGAGGTGCATTTACATAAACATTTCTAATCACAGCCCAATAAAAAGATGTGGTATAATAATTTATGACTTTTAGGTATCATGTCACATGAATTGTAACATATGGCATTGTGCTGTACAATGGCAATCCGGGCTTCGGAGGGGCCCTGGAAAACCTCTAGTGAGATGGGAATCAGACAAACTCAATTGAAAACCTCATCTACCCTAATCCAGGTTCACATCTTTCATTCAGTACTCAGAACTCTCAAGCAGATGGTATGGTATAGGAGCCCTTATGTTAGTGAAATGTCAAAACTCTTTTGCAAGACTCCTCAATTGTTACTAATGCTATTTTTCAAACATCAAAACAATGTTAATGAATGGTAGCAATAAGGTCACTAATCACAAGTGCAGTTGTCTTTCTTCCAGCCTCCAAGGAGAGTTTAATGAAAGGTGGTTGCAGCTTTGCTGCCTTTGAATATGTCCACTGAGTTTTTATAGATAATTCAGGGCCAGTAAGGAAACATTTAGTCAACAGGGGCAAAGGAATGTAAATGCATTATTAATTACTTTCATCCCAACTTTCTTTTCAACTTCATTTATTCATCTGAAATGAAAGTTCTGAGTTAGATTCTCTAAAAAGGCAATACAAAGCACACTCATGTTCTCAATCCATCAGAGGACCTTTAGCAATGTACTGACCTCACAATCAGAAAGCTTTCTGGAGGCCCACATCTGCGATTTCACTGATATGAAGAAATCTCGATGAGGAAACTCCTACCAATGAAAATTTAATATAAGGAGATGCAGAAGTAAACCACGATAGGGTTGTTGTCCTTCATTCTCAAAGAGGACTGAAATGACATCACTATGCTGAAGTCCAGTTAAAATAGTGATATAAAGTCAAATGGGCTGACAACCGGGGCTTAAGTCTCATCTGTGACTCATACAGGCTGTGTGGCCCTGGGCAAGTTTTTAACCTCTCAGTGACCCAGGCAACTCTTTAAGATTATCAATTGTAGAGAAGGTGTTACTCTACTTTATTTTTTTTGCTTTTGTTTTTAGGCAATTGGGGGTAAGTGACTTGCCCAGGGTCACACAGCTAGTAAGTGTCAAGTGTTTGGTCTAAGGCCAGATTTGAACTCAGGTCCTCCTGACTTCAGGGCCGGTGCTCTATCCACTGCGACGCCTAGCTTCTCTGTGTTGCTCTACTTTAGAAGAGGGTGTTTTCTCAACAGAAGTTCCTTTTCACAATGGCAGATATGGTACAAAATGTAATAAAAATAAGAAAATGCAATGATTAAGCAAAAACATATGTAAGAGAAGATATAGTGTCCAAGATAATAATCACAGATAATGTGGTAGGAGAAAAGGGTGTAATGTATTTTGTTTTAATAGTTAATAAGATCTTGGTCCTATTACCTGTACATAAATAGAGGGGAAAGGATAAGAAAGGCAACCAAAGCATATGATAGTGATGGAAGAAATAAAAGACCAGGAAGCTAGAACGATACTGCGTCCAGATAAAAGCTCATCCTTAGACAACACTTGGGGAAGACCAAGGAGTGTCTCATGAATCAAAAGTATTATCTTCTGCTGGATTTTTCTTGGAAAATATATTTTTGCAGTGAATACAAACCCACAAACAATCAAGTCACTTTCATTGACCATATTGTTATGAATTTTTTTCCCTTCCCATCATTGAAACAACGAGTTGATATAACTCTTAAGCATCGATTAATTTTAAATGTATCCTAACCCTTAATGATAAATTATATTTTTCATCATATATTTTGTGAGTAAGCATAGCCCCCCCCCATTCATCATTATCAATCGTACCACTAAAGAGTGTCCATATTTCTTTTCTGTTGTGACAGGGATTCTTTGTGTAACTAGAAAAAACAAAACAAAACAAACAAGAATGAAATGAGCTAAGATGGATAACATAGAATTCCACTTTTTAATTTTGAATGTTACCAAACAGCTTTCATTTAAAAAAATTCTGACAGTTTATATTCAATTTTTCAACTAACAGATGTTTGTATATAAAACTACATGATTGAAATTCGGTGTCAAGGGGTTTAGTCTTCCAATGCAGCTGAAGTTCAATGCATTAGTAGATGCTACAGACCATGAAAAATTCCCCATTTAATTTCATATGATAATGAAAAATAATGATAATTAGAAAAATATAAATAAATACATAGTTCCTTTCTAGAGTCAGTATGATTGTATTAGTTCAAAAGATTTAAATTTAAAGAAAAAAAGACTTAAATTTAACTCCTGTCTCTGACAACTGTAAGTCACTTAATTTTTTTTAGCTTTAGTTTCCTGATCCATAAAATTAATTAATAATAATATTTATATTATCTAATCTAATGTTTTGTTGTAGTCTATAAATAACCTGAGTTCTATACCAACAGTGCATGAGCTCTTTTAAATACACTGCAAAGTCATCTGTTATGGCTTCTACAGCAGAATGTATTTATTTTTCATGGACCACCTAGCTAGGTAAGTATGGAGAAGTTCCTCATTGGCAGGTTGGCTACCTGATAATCATTTTAGTTTTGGCCATGATACCTCATGAAACAGAAATATTAAAAAAAAATTGTTCTTTTCATTGCTCCAGTCACAGTATTTGATTGGTAGGAAAGGGGAAATAGGATGCTAGGAATTACACAGTCATTAGACCATAAATAAACTTTAATTTGACCATTGGTCTTATGTAAAATCCTTGTCCAAGGACCAACAAGTGAAAATATTGCTAGAGAAGTTAAACTACCCAATCTTGATATTCTTTTTTTTTTTGAGCCAGTTGAGGTTAAGTGACATGTCCAGAGTAAGACAGCTAGTAAGTATCTGAAGCTGGATTTGAACTCAGGTCCCCCTGACTCCACTACACCACTCAGCTGCCACTCCAATCTTGACATTCTTGTTATAAACAAAATAAAAAGAAAGGAAGTTATAGCAAAAAGAAAGGATGGTTCCCTTTATGATACACTCTTCAGATCAAATGTGTTTGATTGCATTTCCAAAGCACCAAAAGTATTATTTAATAATATATTTGATGGTCATCACTTTCTGAAGTATCAATATTAGTTTGCTTTTTTAAGAGCAGCATGAAGTTACTTGCAGTGTATGCACCATCATTACTTGTGGAGAATAAAGAAGTATAAAAATTATATTAATTTGATAATGCACCAAATGCTCTTTGACAATGTTGACTTCAATGCAAAGATGGTAAAAGGAAAGGATGGTGGAAAATATATGTAAAAGAACAGTTCAGGAAGTCAGAATGAAAAAGGACAAAGACTTGTAGAAGCTTCACACATATTGTCATGAATAGTTTACCCAAGAAATGCATTTGTAGGCACTGGACTTGCTAAGCACTCAATAATACCGTAAAAATGAAATCGATTATATTTTATCAGTCCTGAAAAGACTTAAAATTAATGTGACAGTTATTTCTAGTCAACTGTCTATATGCAGTCAGACCATGGACTCCTTAAAGTTAAGATCAGAATTAGTAAAATAATAATAAAAATAATGCCAATAATAATCATAAGGAAAAGATATGGCATACAATTAAAGCAACTTAATTCTGAGCCACATGAATAAACAATTGACAATCAAAAATGAGAAATGGGGGCAGCAAGGTGGCACAGTGGCTACAGCACCAGCCCTGGATTCAGGAGGACCTGAGTTCAAATCTGGCCTCAGACACATAACACTTACTAGCTGTGTGACCCTGGGTGAGTCACTTAACCCCATTGCCTAACCAAAAAAAAAGTGGGAAATGGACAACAGCAATAACAACAACATTGACAAGGATAATTTTATTCAGAAGTTTAAACAATGCAAATGAATTGCCAAAATAAGAAGAACAAAAATGACTAGAAAATGCCATGGTAAACACACATCTGGCTTACTCTCAAACAGAGAAAGATGTAAGCCAAAAGCAACACCAGATTAGAATATAACTTAATTCACAAAGTGCTAGAAAGGATGATAGGCAATTATGAGCAATATTTTTTTCATTAAACAGGGAGAAGGGTAAAACCAGTTTAAAGAAAGCTTGGGTATGAAGAAGTGCTCTAAATCACTTTTGATTAGAGAAATGCAGATTAAACAACTCTGAAGTACCACCTCATACCTCTCAGATTGGCTAATATGACAGAATACAACAATGATAAATGTTGGAGAGATTGTGGGGAAATTGGGACACTAATGTACTATTGGCAGAGTTGTGAACTGATCCAACCATTCTGGAGAGCAATTTGGAATTTTGCCCAAAGGGCAACCAAACTGTGCATACCCATTTATCCAGGAATACCACTAGTAGGCCTGTATTCCAAAGAGATCATAAAAAGGGAAAAGAACCTACATGTACAAAAATATTTATAGCAACCCTTTTTGTGGTAGCAAAATATTATAAACTGAGAGGATGCCCGTCAATTTTGGAATGGCTGAACAAGTTGTGTTATATGAATGTAATGGAATACTATTGTGCAATAAGAAATGATGAGCAGGAAAATTCCAGAAAAACCTGGAGAGACTTGTACAAACAAATACAAAGTGAAATGAGCAGAACCAGGAAAACATTGTACGTCGTAACAGCAACATTGTGTGATAACCATTTTAAATGACTTGGCACTTCTCAGCAACACAATGATGGAAGACAATTACAAAGGACTCCTGATGGAAAATGCTATCCACATCCAGATAAAAAATTGATGGACTCTGAATGCAGACTGAAGCATACTTTTTTTCATCTTTTTTTGTTTTTTTTTTTCTTTTGGTCTGTTTCTTCTTTCACAATAGTGACAAATAGGGAAATATTGCACATATATAACCTATAACAAATTCCTTACCATTTTAGGAAAGGGGCGGGAGATAAGGCAGGAGAAAAATTTGAAACTCAAAAGCTTGTAAAAATGAATGCTAAAAAAATTGTCTTTACATATAGTTGGGAAAAAATAAAATACTATTTTAAAATAAAGAAAGCTTAGGGAGAGGATTCTGAGAAGATGGCAGAGTAGGTCAGAAGACTTTTGGCTCTCCAATTTCCTCCACACACACAAAAAAAGACAGAACATCACCTCATAGTGAATGTAGAGCAGCAGAAATAAATAGGAGTCAGGATATAGCAGTCCTCCTAAGATAACTTAAGAAGACCCAGGAAAGACCCAACCCAAACTAAAATTTTGAATTTGACAATTTGTTAAAAACTGTCAAATTGTTGAAACACGATAAAAATGAGAGATATACACAAAGATAAAATAAAGGGTTGGAGTAGAATACACTATGTTTAAATAAAGTAGAGGCAATAATCATGATCTCAGACAAAGTTAAGGCTAAAAGACCTAATCAAAAGAGAGGACTAGGAAAACTATACTATGTGTCACCAATATTTTTATTGTTTTATAGCATTTAAAATAACCAGACAGTATAAAATACCTGAGAGTATACTTGTGAAAATAGACACAGGAACTATATGAACACAAATAAACTCAGATTTAAATAATTGGAGTGATATTTATTGTTCATGGGTGAGTAAAGCCAGTATACTTAAAAATGACAATTTTACCTAAATATTCTATTTATTCAATTCCATCCCAATTAAATTGCTAAAAAAATTTATTGACTTAGAAAAATAATAACAAAGTTCATCTGGAAGAACAAAAGGTCAAGAATTTCAAAGAAACCAGAGAAAAAGATGTAAAAGAAGGAGATTCAGTGGTACCAGATCCTAAATCATAAGAAAAGACCATTGTTGACATATAAAATGAGTAATTTTTTTATTATTTTAAATTTAAAAATTTTGTGAAAATAAAATCAATCAAGCCAAGAATAGAAGTAATGCAGAAAATTTGTTAAAAAAAAAAAACCTTTCATGGACAATCTCTCAGATAGGATGTTATTGTGTTGGAATACTGCTGTGATGTAGGAAATGATGAGCTGGTTGATTTAGAAAACCATAGAAAGACTTGGACCTATGAAGGAAGAGGTTATTTACCTCCAGAGAAAGATATGATAAGTGAAAATATGCATAGTACAGTCTTACATATATATGTATGTATGTGTGTGTAAGTATATATGTGCAAATTTATAAATATCTATGTATATATAATGTGTATCCACATTTATTTATAGCTTTTTTTATGGTGGGGGCAGGGGAGGGAGGGGAAAAAATAAAGTAAAAAGTGCACAGCAGACAACAAAAGAAAACCTACAAGGAAGCAAAGAAAAGCTGGGTAGCTTTGAAAATGATGTGTAATGGTTGTTATATAGGTATTCTTGAAACTGAAATTTATTGTTTTATATTGAATCCTCTTTTATGTTCTGCTGCATACATGAAAATGCTCTTTATTTTTTAATTCTAAATTTAAATTTATTTATTTATTTATTTTTAGTTTTCAACTTTCACTTCCATAAGATTTTGAGTTTTAAATTTTCTCCCCTCCCTCCCCTTCCCCCCCAAGACAGCAGAAATGTTCTTTTTTATTATTTTGTATTTAAGTTTAAAACAAATAAAAATTTACCAAAAAAAAAAGATAGAAAGTAAGTTTGGCAATATATTCAACTAAGAAAATTCTTCCTAAAAGCTTTAAAGTATGAAAATGAGAGGAGTGTAAACTACAAGAATATTGGAAAAGATATGAAAAGTCATTCTAATAATCTATCAAGGACCACGGAATGACTACATTTGGACTCTAAAATTACTATCGCCAGTGTGCTTTTAGAGGAACTAGAAATGTTGTTAAAGAGAACAAAGATGAGAAAAGCTACTAAATTAGAATGTGTATTTAAAGGAAATTTGCATTCAAGAAGACATAATTATGAGAGTATTGAATGTCAGCATATGAGACATAAGGAGGAGAAGATACTAATGGTGTAGAAAAAAATTGACCTGAATTAAAAACAGTCTGAGCAATCGTCGATTACTATTAGTCCATATTACTATCCTGTCATCGATATAAAGTCTTTCTGGAATCACCAATATAAAAATCTCTCTGTTCTATGAGGAAATACACTCCTAGATTAGCACAATGGCTTTGGGCTGGACCCCATTTCAGGAAGACCTGAGTTTAAATCCAGCCTCTAAATGTCTATTTACTAGCTATGGGACCTGAGCCAAGTCATTGAATCTCTTTATGCTTCTATTTCCTCATCCATAAAATAGAGGTAAAATAGTGCTTGCCTACCAGGCAAGTGACTACTTGTCAAAGTAAAAGGAGATATTTGTCAAGTGCTTTGTAAGCCTTACAGTACTATCTAAACATTGTTGTTGTGTGCCTATTAAACTCAGAACAACAACAACAAAAAGAGTCATCTATACTAAAACAAAGAGTATCTTCAGTGAGAGTATTAGTAGAGAACAAGGGATTTTTCAAAAGCAATATTCAGCAATAGATCACATCTTTAACAATTCATATTTAAATGAAAAAATATAGAGAATCCTGCAATGCTTAATTTTTTTTGTTGCAAAAAAAAGAAAGCATTTGATTTGGAAAAGAAAAACACTTCCTTATAGGTTGTCTTCAAACAGGGTGCCTGACTAACACATCACATCATTCATGATTGCTCAAAAGAAATAACAGAATCCACTCTACTTAAGGACCTGATCATATCCATCAGGCAAGACATAAAGCAAGATGCGCCCCTCAAAGGGTTTTGCCACTGTGAAGGAAGAAATCGTGGAGAATACAAATTGAAGAGGCATGCCCTGTGGATGACAAAACCCTCCTGTTTTGCTCCTGTTTGCAGGAGACACTATATTGGCTTTGTCACACTTCAGAATAGCCTAGATGATATTGAAAGGATGAAAACAAAATTTATTAAATATTTAATATGTGTCAATCACCATTCTAAATGCTGAGGATCTATGAAAAAAAAAAGCTAAATAGTTATTGACCTCAAAGAGCTCACACTCTAATTGAAGGAGACAAAACATATAAGACAGTTAAGTTACAGACAAGTTGGAAAGTCCTGCAAGTCCTAATCACAAATCAACTGGTCAGATGCCAATGTCTGGGGGTTTAGAAGCAAGGATAGCACAGTATATGGTAAAACTCAGAGGATCTTAGCAGGCACTGGCAGGGTGGAGGGTTAGACCTGGTGGTCCTTCATCTCACCTTTAGAGTGTGGTAGTTGGTGATTCCCAACTCATACACATAGTACATGCAACCATTTTATTCATCCCAAAAGAGCTATATTAAATGGAGTATAGGACATCAGGGAAGGGGGAAGGAAAGGGAAAGAGAATGGCAGATGACCTGACCATCCACACTGGAAAATATAATTGGATAAAGGGTTTTTTCCCAGATTATGACCTGAATTTGGGTGAACAACCTATAATGTTTGCCCATTAGAACATCCAGCTGGGGAAAATAATATAAATGGGTATTGAATTGGACCCTAATGTGAACTGGAAAAGAAGAGCACAATGGTTTGCCTTTAATAAATTGCAAATCTCCTTTGGTGATCCCAAGCTTCCTATGAAAGCAATGATTCAAGTTTTTTACCAATAATAATATTCTATCTGTGTATTGAATTGTTGTGAAACATGTAATACAACAGCCTCAAAAAAAATCAAAATGATTACCATATAGAGGATAACAGGGTGGTACACAGTGGGTTTGAATAGGCAGAAACACATAAGCAAAGAGCAACTCTGATGTCATCAAGGGAAGAAATGATGGACTCATCATGGGCAAGAGTACGGCATGAAGACAACTGGAATGCTGCACCTGTACCATCACAGTGTCAGGAAATTGTGAGTAAGACCTCTAGCACATTGGGCTGATCTCCCATGGTGATCTTATGGGGGGGCAGAGAGAGATGGACAAGAATTCCAAAGAATTGGTAGTCATGCATAGGTTATGATCTGGATTGTTGAAGAGAAATGTCAAATCAATGAGATCACGCAACCATTTAAGTAATTACATTATTTGCCTCATGTACTTACCTCATGTAAAGGTGAAATGAGATGATGAATATAAATCCCTCTGCCTCCCTCCACTTTTTAACCATTAAAAACATACAAAAATGTTATGAGGAAACTTAGAATAACTTCAAACCACTGTAAAGATATCATTTCACTTGTTGTCCTCTCTCTATGAGATGAAAACAAATTGAAAGTTGTTCATTTGGAAGTGAAGGTTCAGGGAAATTGGATAAGCAGTATTGTCTGACTCAGCCTATAGAGGCAGCAAGATGGCACAATGGATAGAACACAAGGTCTGGAATCAGGAAGATCTGAGTTCAAATCTAGCCTCAGTCACAATAGCTGTATGACTCTGAACAAGTCATTTAACCTCTGCCTCAGTTTTCTTAACTGTAAAATGAGGCTAATAATAGCATGCATCTATCAAGGTTGTTGTGACAGTCAAATGAGATATTTGTAAAACACAACATAGTAACTAGTCCATAGTAGATATTTAATAGTGGACCACTAATATCTTAAGATTTCTACTTCATGATATATTCCACTCTATCTTGTTGCACTGGTGAGATAATGTGAAATTTATGGTTTTTTGTTTCGATGTTGTTGTAGTAGTATCTGGGATGCTAGCAAATATTAGAATCCCTGGATTGTAAATGTAAAACTCATTCTGCAACACCATCTTCCAGAATGCTGATCGCTTACCAAATCATTTTTTTCTCTTTGCATCCCTGGCCGTAAATGAGCAGCAGGGGGGAAAACATAACCTTCAATTTCTTGCCTAATGACGTGTAGTCTTTGACAGTGTTTTCTAGGTTCCTCCTTGTAGTATGATTTTTTGTGACCTCATGAATCACTAGAAGCGAGCAGCAGTTATCTTATTTGAAAATCTCAGTTTTGTCTCAGATACCAGTTCCAAGAAGACAAGACTTCTCTTTTGTTGTTTGCAGGTCAACCAATAGATAGAAGGGTATAATCAAAACTCTTATCTGCCTCCTCTGATCCTTTATGGATGATCTCTCATCTGAGAACTTCTGTGACTCTACTATATCATTCATTCATTAGAAGACAAAAAGTTGCTTTCCTCTTAGAGCAACTAGTTCTTTCTTCATGAAGAACCTCAAATTTATCATGTAGCTCCATGATTGTTTTCTTTCCATTCTTTTTGCAACATTATTCCTCTCTTCAATGTCCTGATAAGATTCAATTATCCCTCTACCACTTTAGATTCCTCTCTCTATATTTTTCCACTAAAGTGTTGCTTTTTTGTTTTCTTCTGAAGCACTTCATTGCCCTTGATAACCTAGACTAGAGGTTGGCATGGCATCACTCAAGTCTCATCTCCTTTTCTCAGCAGAGGTAAAAAGGAATCAAAAGGGGGCTTCAGTAAAGTTGAGCTGTTTATATTCTTACTTGGGAAGTGATACTTTTTTAACATAATGGTTTTTTTTTCCCCAATTACATGTAAAAACAATTTTAACATTTTTTTCAAATTTTGAATTCCAATTTCTCTCCATTCCTCCTCTCTAGCTTCTTTGAGATGGCAAGCAATTAGATATAGGTTATACAATTGCAGTTGAACAAAACTCTCTCTCTCTCGCTCTGTTGCTCTCTTGCTCTCTCTCTGTCTCTCTCTGCCTCTGCCTCTGTCTCTGTCTCTCTCCCTCCCTTCCTCCCTCATTTCACCCTATTCTCAAAAGTGTTTTGCTTATGACTTTTACCCCCCCAATCTGTCCTACTTTCTATCACCCCCTCTTCTCTTATCCCCTTCCCCTCCTACTTTCCTGTGTAGTAAGATAGATTTTTACACATTTCCATGTATATCATGCTGAGAAAGAAAACACAGACAAAAAAAACAAGAAAAACTTAAAAAGTAAAGTAGCATCTTTGATCTGCATTCAGGCTCCACCAGTTCTTTTTGTGGAGATGGACAGCAATTTTCATAATAAGTCCTTCAGAATTGTCTTAAATCATTGAATTACTGAGAATAGCTAAGTCATTCACGGTAGATCTTTACATAATATTGCTATTACTGTGCAAAGTGTTCTCCTGATTCTGCTCATTTCACTTTGCATCAGTTCATGTAAGTCTTTCCAGGTTTTTCTGAAAGAATTCTGCTAGCCATCTCTTATTTCACAATAGTATTCCATCACAATCATATACAACAAGTTGGTCAGCTGTTCCTCAATTAATGGACATCTCCTCAATTTCCAATTCTTTGCTACCACTAAAAGAGATGCTATGAATATTTCTGAACATACAGGTCCTTTTCCTTTTTTTATTTTTTTTATCTCTTTGGGATATAGACCTAGTAGTGGTATTGATGGGTCAAAGGTTATGTATGGTTTTATAGCCCTTTGGGCATAGTTTCAAATTGCTCTACAGAATAGTTAAATCAGTATACAACTTCATCAACAGTATCTCAATTAGTGTCTCAATTTTCCCACATCCCCTCCAACATTTATCATTTTCTTTTTTGTCATATTAGCCAAACTAATAGGTGTATGGTGGAGCTCAGAGTTGTTTTAATGTGCATTTCTCTATTCAGTGATGATTTAGAGCATCTTTTTCATGTAACTATAGACAACTTTGATTTCTTTGTCTGAAAATTGCCTGTTCATATCCTTTGACCATTGATAAGTTGTGAAATGGAGCTTACTTCTATAAATTTACCTCAGTTTTCTATATATTTGAAATATATCAGAGAAACTTGCTGTAATTTTTTTTGCAGTAATGATTAACAACTATGTATTTCTCTTCATCCTATTTCCTTTTGCCCCATTTATCTCTCTCTCTCTCTCTCTCTCTCTCTCTCTCTCTCTCTCTCTCTCTCTCTCTCTCTCTCTCACTCTCTCTCTCTCTCTCTTTCTCTCTCTCTCTCTCTCACCGTCCATTCTCAAAAGTGTTTTGCTTCTGACTTTTACCTCCCACAATCTGTCCTACCTTCTATCAACCCCTCTTCTCCTATCCCCTTCCCCTCCTACTTTCCTATGTAGTAAAATAGATTTTTACACCCAGCTGAGTGTTCATTTTGTTCCTTCTTTGAACCAGTTCTTATGAGAGTACGGCACACTCACTCCTCTCTTCCCCTCCCCCATCTTCCCCTCCATTGTCAAATCTCTTTCAGGTCTCTTTTATATCATAATTGGGAGGGGGGAGTGGAATTATAGCAAGTTACCTTAATAAAGGCCTCATTTCTCAAATATATAAAGAATGGAGTCAAATTTATTAGAATACAAGTCATTCCCCAATCAATAAATGGCCAAGGATATGAACAGGCTATTTTCAGATGAAGAAATCAAAGCTCTCTATAGTCATATGAAAAAATGCTCTAAATCACTATTGATTAGAGAAATGTAAATTAAAACAATTCTGGGGTAGGACTTCACACCTATCAGATTGGCTAATATGAAGAAAAGGTAAAATGAAGGAATTTGGGAAAATTGGGACAGTATAACACTGTTGGTGGAGTTGTGAACTGATTCAACCAGTCTGGAGGGCAAAAGGCTACAAAAAAATATAGCTCAAATGGCTATAAAGCCATGCATACCCTTTGATCCATCAATAACACTACTAGGTCCATATCCCAAAGAGATTTTTTTAAAAAGGAAAAGAACCTATATGTACAAAAATATTTATAGCAACTCTTTTTGTGGTAGCAAAGAGGAAATTGAGGGGATGCCAATCAATTAGGGAATGTCTCAACAAATTGTGGTATATGATTGTGATGGAATGCTATTGTGCTATAAGAAATGACAAGCAGCATGCTTTTAGAAAAACCTGGAAAGACTTACATGAACCAGGAGAACAGTGTACACAGTAACAGCAATGTTGTACACCGATTAGCTATGAATGCCTTGGCTAATTCTCAGCGATACAATGATTCAAGATAATTCTGAAGGACTTATGATGAAAAATGTTGTCCACCTCCAGAGAAAAAACTGATGGAGTCTGAATGCAGATTGAAGCAAATTTTTTTTTACTTTCTTTATTTTTCTTGGTCTTTTTAGTCTGTGTGTCATAGAGTTTTTTTTGTTTTTTACAACACGAGAAAAATGCAAATATATTTTGCATGACTGTACATGTATAACCCATATCAAACTGCTTGCTATCTCAGGACAGAACATGGAGAAGGAGGGAGAGAATTCAGAATTCAACATTTTTGAAAATGAATGTTTAAAAAGTGTTTTTAGATGTTACAGGGGGAAATAAAATATTTTAAAAAGAGATTTAACAGATTGAATGAGAGGACTCAAAGAATAGCAATTAATGATCCAATGTAAATTTTCAGGAGGTCTCCAGTGGGGTGCCAATGGAATCTGTGCATGGCCCCATCAGTGACTTGAATAAAAATATCATTGAAAAGATAACCAAAAATTTAGATGATGCATAAAGGATGGCTAATCCAATGTTTGACAAAATCTGAATTCAAAAGGATCTTGACAGGTTATGGCACTGGAAGAAATCTGAATAGAGATGATAATTGATTATAGGATAACCAAGCAAGATAGTATACAGAGAGAAGAGATGTGGATCCATGACAGTGCCTTGGGAGATACCTACTGTTAATGAGTGTGATCTGGATGAAAATCCATCAAAGGACACTGAAAAGGAGTTATCAGACAAGTGGGAAGAGACCCAAAAGAGAATGTCATGAAAACCTAGAGAAGAAGGAGTATACAGGAGAAGGTGATCAACAATGTCAGTCTTCCAAGAAGTTAAAAAGTATCAGGGTGAGGAGAAAAATGATCAGGGTGAAGAAAAAGATGTACGAGCCTCTCAAGTATTGTCTCTGGTGTTCTAGTTTGGAAAAGATACTGTTTTCAGTAACCTCACAAGTCTCCTTGAGCCTATCTCTAGGGACAGCATAATAGAAGTGATGGGGAAGCCCTTGGACTTTTTTGAGTCATTTTGATGGGTTTTTGTTTCAAGTTTTAAGTATTTGTCAATGGACACCTATAAATCTTTTGTATTGATCAGAGTAATCAAGTCTTTCACAGATGATCATCATTACAACATTGCTTTACCTTGCCCAATGATCTCCTGGTTCTTCTCAATTCACTTTGCACAGTTCATATAAGTCTTGCCATGTTTTTTTTTTCTTTGTTTGTTTGTTTTTTGTTTATTTTTTAAAACCAACCCCCTTGTCATTTCCCAGAGCACAAGAGTACTCCATCACAATCATATGCCACAACTGGTTCAGCCATTCCCTAATTGATGAGTATCCCCTCAATTTTTGCCACCACAAAAACAGTTGATAAAATTATTTTTTTTACATATAGGTCTTTCTTCCTTTATATTTGATGTCTTTAGGGTAGGGGTACAGACCTAGTAGTGATATTGCTGGATCAAAGGGCATGCACAGTTTTAAATTCCTTTGGGCGTGGTCCAAACTATTCTCCAAAATGGTTGGACGAGTTCACAATTCAATCAACAGTTTATTTGTGTACTTATTTTCTCTCATCCCCTCCAACATTAGTCCTTTCTGACAGGTGTGAGGTGGTACATCAGAGTTGTTTTAATTTGCATTTGTCTAATCAATGGTGATTTAGAGCAGTTTTTCTTATGACTACACATAGCTTTGATTTCTTCTGGTGACTGCCTATTCATATATTTTGACCATTTATCAATTAGGGAATGACTTTAACTTTTATGAATTCAACTCAGTTCCCTATGTATTTGAGAAATGAGGCCTTTATCAGAGAATCTTGATAAAAAAAATTGATATTACTTCATTGTCTATGGTATATTTTAGCAAAATGAAGTTTCTCTTATTATCTATTTAAATTAGGTCAATTTTTGTTTTTGCTTTGTCTGTGATCTGGATTGCTACCCCTGCCTTTTTTTACTTCTGCTAAAGTATAATAGGTACTGCTCCAGACCTTTATTTTAACTCTGTGTACATCTTTCTGTTTTAAGTGTGTCTCTTGCAAAAAACAGATTGTTGGGTTTGTAATCTATTCTGTTACTTGCCTCTTTTAAGGGTGAACTCATCCCATTCACATTCACAGGCATGATTTTTCCCCTTGAAAGATTATGCTCAGTTTCTCTGGATAAGTTATTCTTGGTTGTAATCCTTGTTCCTTTGCCTAATGAAATATCAGTTTCCAAGCTCTTTGCTCCTTTAACATGGAAGCTGCTAAATCTTTCGTGATCCCAACCGTGGCTTCATGATATTTTAATTGCTTCTTTCTGGCTACTTGAACTATTTTCTCTGGAATGTGACTGTAATTTTCTGAGAGTTTTCATTTTAGGATGTTTTTCAGGTGGATTGGTAGATTATTTCAATTTCTATTTTACCCTCTGGACCTAAAATATCAAGGCAGTTTTCCTTGATAATTTCTTGAAATATATGCCTAGGCTCTTTTTTTTTGATCATGTAGTCCAATTCAGGTAGTCCAATAAGTCTACAATTATCTCTCAATCTATTTTCCAAGTCAGTTGTTTTTTGCAATGAGATAGTTCACTTTTTCTATTTTTTTTCCTTCATTTTATAGTTTCTTGGTGCCACATGGAGTCATTACCTTCCACTTGTCCAATTCTAATTTTCACATTTTCTTCTATTTTTTTCATTCTTTCAATTTTGTTTGACTGATTCCTGATGTCTCATAGAGTCATTGGCTTCCACTTGCCCAATTCTAATTTTTAACCAATTGTTTTCTTCACTTAGCTTTTGTACCTCCTTTGGCATTTAGCCTATTCTACTTTCTTTTTTTTAACTTTTATTATTAATTCATTTTGATTTATCAATAATCTCTTCCATATGCTTTTGAGTTTAAATTTTTCTCCCCCTTCCTCTCCACCACCCTCCTGAAGATGGTGCACAATCTGATATAGGCTATACATTTACATTCTTATTAAACATATTTTCACATTAGTGATGTCGTAAGTAAAAATTAAAACCAATAGAAGAAACCATCAGAAAGAGGAAACAAAACACAACAGAAGAGAAGGAAAAAAAATAGCAATT
Source organism: Vombatus ursinus (assembly GCF_900497805.2). Classification (NCBI taxonomy): domain Eukaryota; kingdom Metazoa; phylum Chordata; class Mammalia; order Diprotodontia; family Vombatidae; genus Vombatus; species Vombatus ursinus. The sequence continues at coordinate 12,861,903 of NW_020950239.1, read as the reverse complement.
GAACTTCCATAGATCTTTCTTTGTAAGTGGATAGCATTTTCCATCACAATGCCTCTGGAGATGTCTTAGATCCTTGTATTGCTGGGAAGGGTTAAGTTTATCAATATTAGTCATCATACAATGTGGCTGTTACTGTGCATAACATTCTCTTGGTTCTGCTCGCTTCACTCAGAATCAGACCATACAAGTCTTTCCAGGTTCTTCTGAAGTCAGCCTGCTCATCATTTCTTATAGCACAATAGTATTCCATCGTATTCATATACCACAACTTGCTCAGCCATTCCCCAATTGATGGGCATCCTCTCAATTTCCAATTCTTTGCCACCACAAAAAGAGCTGCCATGAATATTTTTGTACATGTGAGTCCTTTTCCCATTTGTATGATCTCTTTGAGATAAAGCTCTAGATGTGCCATTGCTGGGTCCAAGGGTATGCACATTTTTATAGCCCTTTGGGCATAGTTCCAAATTGCTCTCCAAAATGGTTGGATCATTTCACAACTCCACCAAGAACGCCTTAGTTTTCCAATTTTCCCACATCTTCTCCAACACTTATCATTTTCCTGTTTTGTCATGTTGGCCAATCTGATAGGTGTGATGTGGTACCTCAGAGTTCTTTTGATTTGCATTTCTCTAATCAATAGTGACTTAGAGTAGTTTTTCATATGACTAGAGATGGCTTTAATTTCTTCATCTGAGAACTGTCTGGACATATCTTTTGACCATTTATCAATCAGGGAGTGACTTGTATTCTTATAAATTTGACTTAATTCTCTATATATTTTAGAAATGAGGCCCTTATCAGAGAGAATGGTTGTAAAAATTCTTACCCAATTTTCTACCTTCCTTCTAATCTTACTTTCATTGGCTTTGTTTGTGCAAAAACTTTTCAATTTAATGCAATCAAAATTATCCATTTTGCTTTTTGTAATGTTCTCTATCTCCTGCTTCATCATGAATTACTCTGTTCTCCATAGATCTGATAGGTAATATCTCTCCCAGTTTGTTTATAGTATCAGCCTTTATATCTAAATCATGAACCCATTTTGACTTTATTTTGGTATATGGTGTGAGATTTGGGTCTATGCCTAGTTTCTGCCATACTCTTTTCCAGTTTTCCCAGCAGTTTTTTTCAAAGAGTGGGTTCTTATCCCAGAAGCTGGGGTCTTTGGGTTTATCAAATAATAGATTACTATAGTTATTGACTTGCATAATTGTCTTGCATATTTAACCTATTCCACTGATCCACCACTCTATTTCTTAGCCAGTATCAAGCAGTTTTGATGATTTCTGCTTTATAAAATAATTTAAGATCAAGAATGGCTAGGCCACCTTCCCCTGCATTTCTTTTCATTAGTTTCCTTGATATTCTGGACCTTCTGTTCTTCCAAATGAATCTAATTATTTTTTTCTAACTGTATAAAAGAATTTTTTGGTAGTTTGATTGGTATGGCACTGAATAAGTAAATTAGCTTAGATAGAATTGTCATTTTTATTATATTAGCTCAGCCTACCCATGAGCAACTGATGTTTTTCCAATTATTTAGATCTGACTTTATTTGTGTGAAAAGTGTTTTGTAACTGTGTTCATAGAGTTCCTGGGTTTGTTTCAGGAGGTAGACTCCTAAATATTTGATAATGTCTGCAGTAAGTTTAAATGGAATTTCTCTTTCTATCTCTTGCTGTTGGGCTTTGTTGGTAATATATAGAAACGCCAATGATTTATGTGGGTTTATTTTATAGCCTGCAACTTTGCTAAAGTTGTTTATTATTTCAAGTAGTTCTTTACTTGATTCTCTAGGATTCTCTAAGTATATCATCATGTCATCTGCAAAGAGTGATAGCTTTGTTTCTTCTTTGCCTATTCTAATATCTTCAATGTCTTTTTCTTCTCTTATTGCTAAAGCTAATGTTTCCAGTACCATATTGAACAACAGTGGTGATAATGGACATCTTTGTTTCACCCCCGAACTTATTGGAAATGCTTCTAGCTTGTCCCCATTACATATTATGCTTGCTGAAGGTTTTAGGTAGATGCATTTATTATTTTAAGGAAGACTCCATTTATACCTATGCTCTCTAGCGTTTTTGATAGGAATGGGTGTTGTATTTTGTCAAAAGCTTTTTCTGCATCTATTGAGATGATCGTGTGGTTTCTGTTAGTTTTGGTGTTGATGTGATCAATTATGCTGATAGTTTTCCTAATATTGAACCAGCCCTGCATTCCTGGTATAAATCCTACCTGGTCATAGTGTATTATTCTTGTGATAAGTTGCTGTAATCTATTTGCTAATATTTTGTTTAAAATTTTTGCATCTATATTCATTAGAGAAATTGGTCTATAATTTTCTTTGTCTGTTTTGACTCTTTCTGGTTTAGATATCAGCACCATATTTGCATGATAAAAAGCATTTGGTAAGACACCTTCTTCACCTATTTTCCCAAATAGTCTGTAGAGTATTGGAATTAATTGTTCTTTAAATGTTTGATAGAATTCACATGTAAATCCATCTGGCCCTGGAGATTTTTTCCTAGGGAGTTCATCAATGACTTGTTCAATTTCTTTTTCTGAGATGGGCTTATTTAAGTATTTTACTTCCTCTTCTGTTAATCTGGGCAGTTTATATTTTTGTAAATATGTATCCATTTCACTAAGATTGTCAAATTTATTGGCATGCAGTTGGGCAAAATAGTTCCTAATTATTGTTTTAATTTCCTCTTCTTCCTTGGTGGTAGCTTCACCCTTTTCATTCTTGATACTAGTAATTGGTTTCCTTCTTTCTTTTTTTAATTAAATTAACCAAAGGTTTATCTATTTTATTGATTTTTTCATAAAACCAGCTCTTAGTTTTATTTATTAGTTCAATGGTTTTCTTAATTTCAATTTTATCAATTTTTCTTTGGTTTTCAATATTTCTAATTTGGTGTTTAATTGAGGATTTTTAATTTGTTCTTTTTCTAGGTTTTTTTAGTTGTATACCCAATTCTGAGAAAGTCCATTTCATTCCACTACCCCCCATTCTAATTTTTAAGGACTTATTTTTTTCAATATTTCTTTTCCCATTTGGCCAATTCTGCTTTTTGAGGAGTTCATTCCTTCAGAGAATTGTTGTACTTTTTCCATTTAGCCTAAGAGTTCTTTTCTTCAGTGAATTTTTCTGCCTCTTTTTACCATTAGACCAATTCTGGTTTTTTAAGGTGTTATTTCCCTCGGATTATTTTTGTGTGTCTTTTTCCAAGCTGTTAATTCTCTTATTATACTTTTCTTGCATCATCCTCCACCCTCAGGCAAGCAGAACCAAAATGAAACATAAAGTTCAAAGTTAAGAAATAGACTGGAAAAATGAGGAAACAACAAAAAAAAATTTAAGCATAAAAAGCTACTATGATGGCCAGTAAGATCAAGGCATAAACTCAGGATTAAAAAATAAAAAATAAAAAAAGTAAAAACAGCTACAAGCAAAGTCTCAAAGAAAAATGTTAATTAGATCCAAACCAAACAAGAATTCTTAGAAGAGTTAAAGAAAGAGATGAGTGCTAGAGGAAGCATCTTAATGCAGACAAGATGGACCTTATATTCAGAAAAGTTGTGAGAGGGACCTAGGAGTGGCCAAGTAGTCTATGAGGTAATAGAATTCCAGGGACCTGGACCACATGGCCAAGGGAGAATGGAGAAGTAGCCTGGGGCCATAGGGAGGTCCACAATTAAAGGCCAGTTGATGGGATTATAGCCTGAGGGGAATGCCAGAGATTTGGCCACCTGGGAAAGTCCAGGGTTTTTCCTTTCTGGGGTCTAGATCCCAACTCCATCATTCCCCCCTCAAACAAATGGGACCCAAATTCTTTTGGAGTAAGGGATGAAGGTCTTGGCTTCTGAAACTGCTTCCTGCTGGCAAGGGGCATAGAGCTGTCCCTGCCTCAAGGGGGTCCCAAAGAGGAGGTATACTGGAACAGAGCACAGACTGCATCCAGGGAATGATGGGGGACACTGGCTGGTATTTGCTCTTTGCTACCAACTGTAGGTGAATGGCCTGTGGTCTAGAAAACACAAATTTGACAGAAAAAAACTGCAGGGCCCAAATGACAGGATAAAACATCTATGAGGTAATAGAATTCCAGGGAAATGGAATATCCTTAGTTCTATTTAGATTTAGATAATTCAGTTTTCCAACCAAACTGTAACAAATCCACCTCATAGCCAGACTCAGGAATAGCCAGGTGGCTAACATTCCTTTTCAAAGGAACATAATGGGGAAACTGAGCCAGGGGGATCCCATCTTAGACTGAGGCTCTAATTGTCCTCTCAGCTTTTCCCAATGCTGACTTCCCACCACTATCACCTTCTCTAAGTAGCTTATGGCATTTCTCTCAGATGGTGGATTATTGATTATCAATGGATTATGACCCAGCAGACAAGTCAAAATAAAATCCTATGAGTTTTTACCTCAAACAGCAAGTTATACATCTCAAACTTAAATTTGTCCTGGTATAAAAAGCCAATCATTAGAGATTTCTATACAAAACCCAAACAATTTTTTGGCAAGTTTACACACTAAAACAGTAACCTACAATAGCCAAATTATTTTGGCGGTAACCAAATTATGACAAGTTGCTTGACATAATTCTCTGATGTCAAAAAATTAGCTCAACTATCTCTCAGACTTCTGGGGAATGTGGTGGGGTCTGGTGCACGGAGGGAAAAAGGAGATAGGAGGCTTAACTAGAGAAGATTGGCTCCCCAAATTCACCATCAGATTCCTTCCCAACAAAGGGGCAGGGCAAGAGGAGAGCATAAAGAGGGAGTGTTCAAACACCAGATCCTCAAGTAGGCAAGGGAGATATGAGAGGTAAAGGGTGAAACTCTCTTCTCCTATTAGAAGGGTTAACAGATACCTTCTTGACTCAAGGGAAGGGAGTGGGAGGAAGGAGGGACCAGGGTTGTAAGGAGCAGTTTCAAAACTCCTTAGTGATGAATCACAAAACCTCCAAAATCTGCCAAGATATTTTTAGCTGTTCTAACTTTCCCCAGTAACCTCCATGAAAGAGAATTCAGGGGTGTAAAGGGAAGGGAGTAAGTAAGCTTCAGGGAACCAAAAAGCAAGTGCAGTTTTCCCCAATTCCCAGCACCAAGGGAATTCATACACTTCTGGATAGGGCATCCATCCTTGTCCTCTATGCTGCAGAAGGTTTACCCAGGTCCATGGCCTCGAACCGACCCAGTGGACCAAAAGCCTGAGAGCGTCAGCCCAAGTGCAAAACAGCCTCATAACTGTCTGCCCAAAAAGTACCTCCAAGCCTTGGTGCTTGGAGAGCGACCCCAACTGCAGAGCAAGAAAGGACATGGGGGTGGGGAGGTTTACATACCTTCTAGTCTTGGCTAGAGAAGAACTTGGGGTTAGGCAGTTTCCCCATATGTGCCACCAAAATGATGCGGTTTAGAGATTCAGGGGTACTGGGACCCCAATATCACAACACATGGGTCCTGCCTGAAAGAATTTGACCCAAGCCTTCTTTCAGCCAAAGACAAGGTTTATTAGAACATCCATCATATTGGGCAGACTCTTAAGGAGTCTGAACATGGGTAAGCAGTGGCTAGATTATAAGAATCTAAGCATCTTAATGAAGAGAAGGTGGACCTTATATATAGAAAGACTATGGGAAGGATCTAGGAGTGGCCAAGTAGTCCATGAGGTAATAGAATTCCAGGGACCTGGACCACGTGGCAAAGGGAGAATGGAGAAATGACCTGGGGCCATAGGGAGGTCCACAATGAAAGGCCACTTGATGTGATCATGGCCTCAGGGGAATGTCAGAGATTTGGCCATGTGGGAAAGCCCAGGGTTTTTTCTTTCTGGGGTCCAGATTCCAACCCCATCATTGTGGCTTGTACTCTGCAATGTTAGCTCTGCCCCCAAGTATTTCTTTTCAAGGTGGATCAGACTAAAATGAGATCCCCTTCAACTCTAAAATTCTGTAATTTTGTGACAGATATAGTGAATGCATTATTTATCTGAAAAATAAAACATTACTTTGAGAAAATGCAGAATCTTGTTGTTATCTTCCTTAACACCAAATGGCTTAAAAGTGGTGGTACCTAAGAGTAAAGGACAGAAAATGTACTTTGTTAAGAATCATGCTATCCTAAAAGTCCTATTATTCTATGTAGGAGGCATATTTCTTGTGAATGGTATTTCCATATCAACTACAAAGTAACTATGATTACACCAAATATTTATATAAAGAATTTATTTAAGAAAAAAAATTGAAGCAGCTTTTTTGCCTTTAGGTTTTTTGTCCTTTTGTTCTAAACTGGGCACCATCAGACAATACCTTTGTTTAAAAACCCATCTTATTCTGAGAATGGGGCTTTGAATATTCAGCAGGGCTCCAGGCTAATGTTTCTATGGCTAGGTTTTTTTTTTTTTTGTCTTCCAGGAAGCCCTTGACAAAGGTCACAAACAATTTGCTAGTTCCTCTTATTAAAATAAAGATGGAAAACCTTGATGATAGCTCTGCCCAGCAGCTAACTTTATCATCTGTAGCGGTTCCAACATATGCTTGTGAGATAATGAAAAATATAGCATTAAATACAGTGGCAGATTGAATCTTGTTTCAGGGTAAATATAGTAAGTCATTTTTTTCTTCCTCATTTCCTCAGATCCTGTTTAGCATTAGACTGCTAATATCCTCACTGATACATGACAAAACCATTGCATAATATACTTCATTCCAGACCAGCCCCCCCATAAAAGTGAGCAATGGAAAACTAGGGACATTATTCACACATTCATAATAATGAAGTGTTCTAAGCCAGCCCTCCTCCAGAAGGCTGCCAGCCCTAGGTGTCTGCAGGACCTAAGAGGTCCAGCTTCTGGGAAGTCCCACTGCTGATTATGTCAAATAAGGTTTGGGAATGATCTCAGTGGGACCTAAGAAAAATCACACCACTTCCCATTGAAAAAGGCTTAGGATATGTTTTATGATATCACAATACTGATTTTTAATGTATTCTGTTTGATAGGAATGAAATTAAATTTAGAAATATGAGAAATAAAAGTCTATCATTATCAAAAAGAAGAAAAAAAAAGGAAGTAGGGAGGAAGGAAGGAAGGAAGGAAGGAAGGAAGGAAGGAAGGAAGGAAGGAAGGAAGGAAGGAAATGCTTAGCAGTTCTCTCCCTAAAGGGAATTACTTGTCTACAAAAGCATAAGATTTTCTCAGTACTCCATTAAGAGTTATTATGAGTTTTAAAATCTAATGTCTGTATTATCAGTTTAAGCATAGAAGAGGAGTAAATTTTCATAGTAAGAGAATTGTAAGAACTAGAAAGGAAGGGGCTAGCAAAGAAGCAGCCTTATTTGGATTAGATTTTCTGAAGGGATGAAGGACATCAAGGCATTTGGTTTGAGCTGTGAGTTGCCCCATTCACATAAGTATGCCCATTCCCTCCAGTGAATAGTACATGCTTTTGGGGCAGCAAGGTGGTGTAATAGATAGAGCACCGGCCCTGGATTCAAGAGGACCTGAGTTCAAATCCAGCCTCAGATGCATAACACTTACTAGCTGTGTGACTCTGGACAAGTCACTTAACCCCATTGCCTAGTCAAAAAAAAAAAAAAATGGTACATGCATTGGTAGAAGAATGTGATGCAGGTTTATAGATGGACAATGATGTATTATTATTGAATCTACTTCATTTTGAGTGTGATGTCATAATTATTCTTACTTTTGTTTTATGTTTGCATACTTGGCATCATGGTTACTGATTTTATCTTGATGGGAAACATACTAATGGGTGTTTTATAAGCTACAGTGGCAAGTAATAGGAGTATATTACATTCACTTTCTCACAACCCCCTACACACACACACACACACACACACACACACACACACACACACACACA
>NW_020950239.1:12842970-12853989 GCF_900497805.2 Vombatus ursinus | reverse complement strand
ACACACACACACACACACACACACACACACACACACACACACACACACACGGGTCCTTTGGACCCTAGCAGAGTTTGAATAGTAGTCATTATACTGGTCCCTCTTCAGGAACTCCATACCTGGTGATGAAGAGGCAGACTGCAGAAAGTGAACCAGCTCAGAGAATAAGAGTCGAGGCAGTGACTACATTTTGTGTGTTTGCCTGAATTTTCTTGGAGGTTTTCTTTGTTTTGGCAGGGACTTACCATTCGGGATATATGGGATTCCCTAGTGCCACAAGGATTCAGGAGGGAGGAAAATTATTTTTTAAACAAAGTTGTTTTTTTTTTCTGTAGTACTTTTTCTTTTACAAGCCAGACCACTTCTTGTGATCTAATTCTGATTACTTGAATGTTTAAGTATTGATATTTGTTTGTATGTAGGTTAATATAAATAATACAGAGGATAATGTGCTTAGAACACCAGTACTTTGCAATGCAGATAGAAATACACAGAGGACACTTTGTTAAAGAAATAAGGATATTGAAGCTATTTTATAAGATGCTATTGCAAATGTAAAAGAACTTGAAGTATTAACTAAAAGGCATGAAAAGAAAGATAAAACCTTATTAATTTTCAGTAAATTGTCTGAGAATGTAGACCCCAACATTCCTAATAGGACAGGGGTTTCAGAAAGTGATTTGAGTCTGATTATAAAAACCTCTCACAGAGGAGGAAAGGATACTTCATAGATTTAAAATGATGTTAATTAATGAAAGAGTATCTGGAGATAAATTATTAGAATTAACTTGGAATAAAAGTCCATTTGAAATGCAAGAAACAGCTACAGATGTTAATAAGCTTCCCCACATCATAAAGTATAATACCACATTACATTGGAATCACAGACCTAGGTTAGGACTTTTCTCAGAAAAAGTGCCATGCCCCTGCCTGTGTGAGAGACATTTCAGTTAGAAATGTACCTGAAGCTATTCAACAGTGGCAGAAAAGTAGATGATCAGTAAGTTTTAAAGGTATAGTATTTAGATTCCTGCAAAATGTAAAAACTGACATATCTGAAATCATGCAGAAGGAATGCTTTCAGAGATAAGAAAGGTGAGATTCGATGTTGATAGGACACTTCAACCAGCATAAGACCATTTTTCATTCAATATACAATCCAGCAAAAATGGGAAAAAACCCTTTGGAGTTGGCACTTGAGAAGGCAGTGCACCTCATAGACTGATAGCAAGAAGAGCAGGGCTGGATTAAGTGTGCCCTGGAATGCTATATACCTAATAAGCTAAAAACCTGAAACTGGGCTTGATTATAAACAAAAGTTGACAAATTTTGCTGAGTTCTTGAAAACAGTAAAACATATTGAATATTATTTCCCAAACACAAAATGAAATAATTTATGAAAATTCAACTCAGTCCATCTTCAGATATCAACCCATATGTGTGGTAGAGAAATCAAAGAGAAAACCACACCCTGATTGCTCAGATTGGGAGCAAAAACCTACCAATACCTTAATAAGAGACGGATGAATGGAGAGTAACACCCCACAATGAGTAAACAGAGACCCAGACATTTTGATGGACAATTAGCTTAGAGAGCTATATTTTCACTTGTTAAATGTTGGGAGCAACGAGTAAGAAGATGCAACAGTGTCCTGTATCCACTACCAGCAAAAGGACCCCTGTAATCTCCTTCTGCCCAGTTGTCCAATCCCCTTACCATTTATGTGCTGAGAGCTCTGGAAGCAACCACTGCAACTGCTGATTCAGTTGTCCCCAGCACCTGCACCCAGTTTGTTAGGGTGCCAAAATGCTAGTGTAATCTGCGTTCCACTCTCACACCAATACCATAGACCTTTCCTGCTAACCTTGTAAGTTGTCATGAGCTGAAAAATTGTTTCGCCCTCTCCTTTTGAGGGTTCTGCCACTCCAGAATTTGTTTTGAAGAGTTCAAGTTACATAGAGGGGAATTTGGGAGGGCTCAGGTGAGTCCCTGCCTTTTCTCTGCCATCTTGGCTGCTCCACCATGAGATATTAGTTTCATAGGCCAGTAAAACGTATATCTAAGAAGAAGGCAAGTGTGGTAACAACATGCAATCGCTAAAATTCTTTAACTTTCATCACGCTTAGGTTGTTAAAGTATAAACTCTAGCAACTAACTCAAAATGTTACTTGAGTTCACAGATGGACTTAAGGATGTAAATATGTTTTTCCAATCTTGAAAAGATATTTATCATGAAATACCTTTATGCTTTAATGTAGAGATTAACTTGTTCGAATAAGTGATTATTATGTGTTCTGCTCTTCATATAACCTGTGCCTTTTATGTTAAGCCTGAGTATTTCATGTTACCTTTATTTAATAATTCAAGTTTTATATTGCACCTATAAATTGCCTTTAATTTTCAAATAACTTCTGGTTTTTTAGAAAGTTGTTCACTTATGGGCTAGCCTAGATGGCTTCTAATAACCTTCCCTCTCTGAGACTCAGAATACATAGATAATTTCCTGAAATATTATTATCAAAAATTTGGAAGAAATAAATTTCTTTCTAATTTCTTAAGGCATAGGAAAAGTTTTACAATATTTTAAAAGTGTAAACATAAAATGTGAACACAAACTGATTATAGCATGTTCTAGGTTTCTCCAGGCTATGGGCTCTTGTATTGCTTCTTTCTGGATGCTTGCAGTATTTATTTTCTTTCCTTCAATGTGGGAGATCAAGACTTTATCTGTGACATTCCAGGGACTTTTTCTTCAGGAGGTGATTAGTATATTCTTTGCATCCTTAATTGCACTATTACCCCAACAGATTTTGCCAATTTTCATTTCCAGAAATTTTTCCTACAATTTAATGAAATTTCCTGAGAAAAAAGTAATTTTTTTAAATTTTGTATTATGGTTTTCAAGGAGTCTGGAGATTTCAAATTATCTCTCCTTGACCTGTTGTCAGATCAATTGCTTATTCTTATCAAACATCTTTTACTTTGTTCTATTTTTTTCCAATCTTTTGATTCTTTTGTTTTATTTATTTATTTATTTATTTTTGGCTAGGCGATAGGGTTAAGTGACTTACCCAGGGTCACACAGGTAGTGTTATGTGTCTGAGGCTAGATTTGAACTCAGTTCCTCCTGAATCCAGGGCCAGTGCTCTATCCACTGCGCCACCTAGCTGCCCCCTAATCTTTTGATTCTGCTCTATTAATTTTTGAAGTCTTATGGACTCATTGATTTTGGTTTGGTCTGCTCAAGTGTTATTGTGTAAAGTTTACCACTTTCACTTTTAACTCTTTATTTTCCTTTCAATTATATCTGCCAGAGTTTTTTTTTTTTCATTTTTAGCATTTTTTTATATCATTTCTTTTAGGTATTCATGAAATCTCTCTGGAAAATTCATTTCCCTTTGAGTCTCCTTTTATATTTGTCAGGGAATTGCTTTCTTCTTCTTGGTGGGGGAAGGGGATGGTCTCTAGATCGGGAATAAATTTTTATACTGGGTGTTATCTTCTCTGATGTATGCAACTCTATGTTAGTCATAGCGCAATCTTCCCCCACTCTCTATACTCGTAAAGATATTCAACCTTGCAGTTTGCTGGGGTTTTTTTTTTTTTCCTACTGCATGTGGGTGTTTACACTTCAATGCTAAGCACCTGGTTAAAACATTTATAGACAATTATCACCTATTAATAGCTTACCAACCCTATTCAAAGTCTTTTCCTTAGTCCCAACAACTCCATAGTCACATACTTTTCTTCCTAACCTGCCTCTTATTCCCCACTCTCTCCTCCTTATCCTTCTTGAGTCCACTTCTTCAGGTTCTTCTCCTTTAGTCCTCCTTTATCCTTTCTTGCTTTCCTTAATTGTCTAAGATCCTGCCCCTATTTCACCCCCCTGGTAAACTCTGAACCAATAATTGGACCTTGAAATTGCTCTTCAAATATTTCCAAATTTCTTCTTCCCAAAGTCAACCTTGATCTATTTCACTGGTCCAGACCCTTCTAAGTCACCTATAGGATTTCTTTGTCCATATTGGACTGATGTCCTTTTCTTTTCTCCTGATGCTTCTCACACAGAAGTCAGAAAAATGACTTGAATTTTCCTTTTGTCAATAATTCATTTGACTTTTTTTTTACAAGTCTTCATAAACTAGCAGATTTAGAGCTTTAAAAAACCTCCCAGGTTATCCCAGGGGTGGGGAATTTGTAGCCTCAAGTCTTCATGTGGCCCTCCAGTTCCCCAAATGTGGCCTTTTGACTGAATCCAAACTTAATAGAACAGATCCCCTTAATAAAAGGATTTGTTCCGTAAAACTTGGACTTAGTCAAAAAGCTGCACCCAAGAACCTAGACAGACACATGTGGCCTCAGGTTCAGATGGCAGTTTCCCCACCCCTGGTTCTAGTCCATCCCCCTCATTTAATATATGAAGGAACCCAAACCTAGAGAGGAGAAGAAATTTCTCACAATCACAGTGGTACAACTGCCTTTAGGGGCCATTAGGTGGTGCAATGGATTGAATATTGGGCATGAAATCAAGAAGATTCATCTTCATGAGTTCAAATCCACCCTTAGACTGTGAATCCTGGGTGAGTCACCTAATCCTGTTTTACCTCAGTTGCTCATCTGTAAAATGATCTGGAGAAGGAAATGGCAAACCACTTCAATATCTCTACCAAGAAAATGCCAAATGAGGCTATGAAGAGTCAGACATGACTGAGAAAACTAAAGAACAACAGCTACCTTTAAAAGTCATTGTTCAATTTTTTTTTTAAAAAATGAGTCATTATGGAGCTCATCTCAGGATCTACAGTGGTCCAGGCCAAGATTCAACTAGTCCAACATCATCTACAAATATTTAGGATATCTGATCATCTTATTCCTTCAATCTGACACAATAAGAATGTATATTTCATGCCTAGAGACAATGTAGCATAGTAGATAGGGCATCAAACTTGGAATAAAGCACACTTGGGTTGCCATCCTGCCTCCTACACATACTGGCTCTATGCCTGATCTAACTCTCAATATTCTCCATGACTCTCTAACTCTCTAAGGCTATAAGGTTGCAAAGAAGCTTCAGACCTACATCAGTAAAGGGATTTTTCTTATCTAGGAATTCCCTACACAGATGAATTACATGTTCAACTCCTACAGACTGGAGATACAAAGACAAAGCAGAAAAAAAAAAAGACCTTGCCCTCAAGAATCTTAGTACATTATACTGAGTGACCATGTAAACAGACAAACGGACGTAAGTAAGAAAGGAGAGACTACTGCTAAGTAGAGGATCAAGACATGCCTCCCATAGAAGGTAGCACATGAGCTAATCCTCCAAAGAAACCAGGTGTCACAGGTAAGGAACAATTGCATTGCAGGGATTGGGGATAGCCTTGGCAAAAGAATAGAGGTGAAAGTTCAGATTACTGAATTTAGGGGAGTATTTAATAGGCCAGTTTGTCTGGATCACAGAACGTATGAAGGTGGCTAATAATGTGAAATAAGACTGAAAATGTTGGCTTCACCCAGACTGTGAAGGGCTTCAAATGCCAAACTGAGAAGTTTCTTGAGTGGGCTTGCCTTTTAAGAAGATAATTTCCAGCATTTGTGCTTAAGATGCAGACAGCACGAAAGCCGTGAGTTCTAATGAGGAGGCTATTGCAAAAGTCTAAGCAAGACCTCATGCAGGCTTGAACTAGGATGTTGTTGTTTGAGGGAGAAGGGAAAGGGTGGTTTAGATATGGTAGCATTGGAGAAAATAAGGTCTAAAAACTGACAGATTTGAAAGATAAGGCAGAGGTTTTAAACCTGGATGACTGGAGGAACAATGTATCCTCTTCAGAAACAGGAAAATACAAAGGAATTGGCTTGGGGTGTGGAAGGTGGAGAAAATAAAGGGTTTCACTGTGGATACTTTGAGGTTAAGGCGTCTACATGACATTCAGCTGCAGATGTCTAACAAGAAGTCAATGTATGCAGATCCAGTGTTCATGGGAGAGGTTAGAGCAGAATATGTGATACAGATATGGCACTTTTATACAAGAATAAGGCTTCTGAACAATGTACAAATCTTTGAACTCTTTTTTTTTTCATCCAGAGCCATATTTTCTGAGGTTTTTATTTTTCCACATGCCCACTTTTGCAATGAAGTCACCAAGTATTAAGTGTCTGTTGACTTAGTTTGGAGGGTCTTAACTAGTTTACTGTAGAATCCCTCTACTTTCTCATCCTCTGCAACAGATGTAGGCAAATCACTGAAGTTTGTGGGGTATGCAGGAGGACTAGCACTCCTGGCTGAATCCTTTTCAGGGCTGTTTATCCACCTTTGGTGTCCTCCTGTCACTAAACTCTCCCCTGTGGCTCCAAGAAGCTGTGGCATGTGCGGTGGCCACACCCCAGTAAACCATCTCACCAGAGAGGCTAAACCAGGTTGATAGTAACCGACAGAACTCAAACTTGTCAGCGAGTTAGGGGGATGTTCACCCCAAACATATGAAGATTTCTCCTGATGGAAAAGGCAGATGAGAACAGTTTGTTCCTATGGCCATGAAAGTGGCTGAAGCAGGTGCTGTGGAGTGCTAAGAGCTTGGTCAGACGCTAAAGATGCCAAGGCTATCCACTCCATCCTTGGACAACATCAGTCATCTTGACTTTTGTATCGCCACTGAACTTTGGTGGCTCTGGAAGAGAGATAGGTTGATAACTTTGTGCAATTCTGCCTCACTTACATCCAATTCAGATGCAAGTGAAGACATCTCTCTGTGATATCACTGGTTCTCTTCAAAATGAAGCATGAATGATAGGCATATCACCTGTAGGTACCTTGATGATATTTGGGCTTATCATAAGCCCTTTAATGTGAGATTGCCAAGTATACCATGAGGTGATATTTATGTGTCTTTATATTCTCAGTATCTATTACAGTGGCTGGCACATAGTAGGCACTTGGAGATGCTTGAGGATGATTTATTGTTGCCTTTGGAAACATAATAAAACTAACTTCATTTACTCCTTTTTAAATAAAAACCTATGAGCCACCCTTTCTTTTAGCTGCAAGCTCTTTATAGCTTCTAGCTTCACTTAAAGTGAGGATATCCATCTTGGCATGATTCATTTCCGCCAGTGCTATATAGATTTACTGGTCATCAAACAAATATCTCACATTTAAAGTGCAAACAGTTAAGTTACTTTTATAGACAATTTTAAAACTGTCTATATCTGTCTATTTATAGACAGTATAAAAACTGTCTATATTCATAGCCCCCTTGTACTCTCACTATCACTGTCAAAGTCACTGCAGAAGCAGAAAGAAGCCACATAGAACTAAGAGACATTTTTGTTTTCCTTTTTTCCATAACTTTCCATGGCCAAAGAATCTATCACCTAGTGACCAGACTCTTTGTACTTAGCTATTTTGAAAACTGACATATTGTGCCACTAGGTCTGTGCTCAAAGCTTTTCTAGGATGATAGAAGCAGACATAGCTTGAATTGCACAAGCATAGCCTTCAACTCCCCAGATTCATTTACACATTGTTATGGTTCATCAATGTTGGGAACTGTTTCAGGCAACAAGGCACCTCAGATGATTTTTTTAGCATGGGTGACATTTCAGGATTTATGAATAGGAAATATTATTTGTTTGATGCTGTGAAGTACTATGAAACATATATTAAAAAGAAAAAAGTCTGGACATGAAAAGACCTATTGGGAGAATGTTTTAATATGACAAAAAGGTGGTAAGGACGGTCTATATTAAACGGTAGCAATGGCAATATAAAGGATGTGATTTATAAAATGGAGATGATATTGACAATACTTGGTAATTGATTGGAATTGGAGAGGGAAGGGATACAGATAACTCTGAGATTCCAATGTTGAAGCTTGCTATAGATAATACATAAGAGAGGAATAAGAACAAGCTTAGTCAGAAAAATAATGAATTTGGTTTTAAAATGTTGAGTTTGAATTTCCAGTGGAATACATAGGTGGAGATGTACTATAGGTGGTGGGAGATAGGCTGGAAAAATATATCTTAGTGTCATTTGGAGAGGTAATAATTAGCATCATAAGGATGAAATAGGTCACCAAGGGAGGGGGCGATTATAAAGAAAATAGGGATATGAATAGACCTTTGAGGGATACGTTAAGTGATTCATTAGAAGATGAGGATCCCAGGCAAAGGACAGAAGACAAGAGGCTAGACATATAGGAAGAGACCCAAAAGAGCGTGTTATTTTTGAAAGTGAAGATATAACAAATGCTACAAAAAAGTCAAAGGGGATAAGGATAAAGAGAATATCCATTGTATTTAGTCATTAGGAAGCCAATGGAGAATTTAAATTAGTTTCAATAGAGTGGCAGAGGCAGGACATCAAAGAGAGGTTAGGTAGTGAATATGTTGAAATATTAGATGTGCACAACTTTGTAAGAAGTTTGGCAGTGAAGGAGTAGGGAGAAATGTGACAGTACTTTAGTTTCCTTCAAAGATCAACTAAAATGGCATCTCCTACATAAGGCCTTTCCTGATCTCCACTCGGCCCCTATCTTATTTCCTTCTCTCAAATGTGATTGTATACAATCACTCTTTCATCACTCTTTAGCAATTAACCCAGATAAGAAAGAATCATCAATTCAGGATTAAAGGTATTGAGTCATTTACTACACGGACACAACCATGTAGTTCTATTTCAATTAACAGAGTTCTTATACATGTGATACACAAATAGTCATATGCTTTTCAACATCAATGGTTTCTTGGTGGCAATTTGTGGGTTCTTTGAATTGGTGCTTTGTTTTCTGTGTTCAGAGGTTCTGGGTAGTTTTATTGCATTATTTTGTACAGTATGGTATTTAGGTTTTTTGACTCATGTTCTTCCAGGAGGTCTAAAATCCTGTGTGAGTTTTTTTTTTTTTTAATGAATCCTGTCCTTTTCATTTTGCTATTATAGAGATCATACGTTCTTTTTAACATTATTGCTTATTGCCTCCCTTCTTTCAGATTATTGGCAGGATATTTGCATTGCCAATCACGTTTCCTATCTTTTGTTTCTTTGAAGAAAGCCTCCATGGATGGATTCAAGTTTTTCTATTCTGCTGGTTATTTTTGTTGCGTATTCCACAAAATCTGCCATTTTTTCCCTTTTAACTTTGTTCAAGATTCTTATTTCACTCTTGAACCATTCAAGAACATTGTCCTGTATTTCCATGCTCTCTTGGGAATCAGTAGATTTCTCTTTTTCATCAGATTTTGGTTCAATTTCCTTTGTCTTTCAATATTTATTTAAAGATTTTTGTAGTTATTTAGATATCTTGGTGTCTATTGTCCCTTATGTTTTAATATTTTCCCTGTTGATTTGTCTGCTTACGTTCTAGGTTTTTAACTGTTTTCTTCCTCCTGATATCTGGCATTTTTAGTATTTTTTTCTTTATATTCAGTGATTTCTCACTTATATGTTCCCTTCCTTTTGATGGCAGCACCCCAAGGGTTAGAACTCAAATTTTTTTCAGTTTCCTACCATTTTGTGGAATTCACTTTTCACTGATCTCAATCCCTATACCAAGAGGCTTCCGGGAGAACAGAGCTGGTCCCAGCTAGATGCCAGTCCCCCTTCTTTCCAGCCTGCAGCAGCTCCCCACACACTCTAGTCCTTTTCCATTGTTCCCTGTGCTCTTTAGTTATTGGCCATGCAGGCTTTGACCTTCCCAGATTTCTTTTTCTTCAAGTGACTGGACAGAGTTAAGGCATAATGCCTATTTTCAGAATAACAAGCAGGGTGTGACTGCAAAGACTGCAGCACAGTAAGTAAAATGCCAAATGGGTCCCAAAGAACAAGCTGGTAGACTGGGTTGTATGCCATGCCAAAGAGTGGGGGCTGGTGAGTGAGGGGCTGAATTAGCTCATTAGGGATTAGTGTTTTCTGCTATTCATAAAGCTATCAGTGTTTCTTAGTGTCTTAGCCTATGGATACAGCAGCAAATACTTTACCTATTTTGCAAAATTACTGCTAGGGGATTTTTTTTTTTAGTTAGAGAGGACTGAAGATTTTCTAATCTTTGATTTTGTTGGCTACGTGACCCAGAAATCTCCAAACTGTTTCATTAACATTACCAAAAAATCAAATGTTATTGACCAACAACTAGCAGGGGCATCTTTGTTTACTTATGTATTTTTGAATAATGTGCTATTTATAATATTGCAACTTTTCAAAATGAATTTATTAAAATATCTTTGAAGACAGGAGGCTCTTTAAGAAGGAAATTCCTTACTAAATTTGAAAATATTTACATAGAGTTATCATTCCTGTTCCTACTCTAATACATAAGGAAGCATCTGTTATCATAATGGTACCTCCACTGACAATATGTAGACTATAAATGGGACCATAAAAAACATTCTAAATCTTGAGATGTGCATGATTATATATGAAATATAAAAAGAAAAGCATAGGTGTTCCACCATCTCAGTCAATGAATGTAATTCCAAAGGCAGGAAAAGTAGATTTGATACCCTCAATTGAATTGAAGGGGAAGGACAAAACTGTCCACAAAAATCTGCCAAGCCTGGTACCATACAGTGGTCCAAACAGAAAACAAAAGAAAATAAGCAATCATTTGAAGGAGCCAAGAAGAAAGCCAACAATAACATCTGTGGCTTCTTTCCAGATATCCAAAGTGTAAATAACAGGATAAGAGATTCTAATGTAAGCAGTCAATCTAGATTTCATTTCGTTGAGACTTGTTGGTTTGCAAGAAACTTTTTCAAATGTTTTCCTAAAATCCCTAACCAAGTCAGATTTTTAAAAGATATGTGTAAAGAGTACAAAGATAAAAACAAGAGAAAGTAAGTATGGATTCAAAAGTTTAGCAGTGTCTTTTACTAAGGTGACTTAGACTGATAGAGAATTTTGAAGAAGTTCATCACCACATTGACCACATAAGAATTACAGATAGATAGATAGGTAGATAGGTAGATAGATAGATAGATAGATAGATAGATAGATAGATAGATAGATAGATAGATAGATA
>NW_020950239.1:12828354-12842960 GCF_900497805.2 Vombatus ursinus | reverse complement strand
ATAGATAGATAGATAGATAGATAGATAGATAGATAGATAGATAGATACATGGATGGATAGATAGATAGATACATGGGTGGATAAATAGATACATGGATGGATAGATAGATACATGGATGGATGGATAGATAGATAGACAGATATCAATGGAATACTGAAAGCAATCTGAATTATAGGTCAGTTGCATTCTTCATTGATGGAGGGAGCATCCACACAAATTAAGCTATAATTATTGAATTATTATTGTTAAATAAACAAGCATTTAAAAGCACCTACTATGTGCCAAGAGATTATACAAAGTGCTGGAGATACAAAGAAGGGCAAAAACAGTCCCTGTTCTCAAGGAGCTCGTGATCTAATGATTGTTATTGTCACTTGTTTATTGTTTCAATGGTGTTATATGATTTCAAAACATGGAATCTGACCATTTCTAAAGAATTAACATTTCAGGTTGCTCAGAGGTCAATGGAAAGATGAATGTTGCTCATAAGTAGGCTGCAGCAATAAAGAATTAAGCACAAAAGGATATAAAGGAAAAAAGGAATGCCATCTCCCTAACTGGTCTCTCTGCTTCAGATCTCTCCCCACTCTAACTTGGCCTCTACACAGCTTCCAGAGTGACTATCCTTAAGCACATGTCTGATCATGCCACTTCACTCCTATCCCTTACTCAGTCTCTAGTGGTTCCCTATTACTAGTAGGATAAAATGTAATCTGCTCCACTCGGTTGCATTCAAGGTTATTTGCAACCTGGCCCATTCTTGCCTCTCTAGACTCACTATACATTATATTAATCACCCGCATAAGCTCCACAGTTGAGTCTGTCTGAAACTGCTGTTCTATACACACCACACTTCTGTTTCTCTGCTTTTGTCCATGCCCAAAATCCACTATTTCTTCACCTTGAGCTCTTGGGATCCCTAGTTGTGTTTCAAGATGTAGCCTATGAGTCACTTTCTGCATGAGACCTTTCCCTGTTTTTCCCATCTTCCTCTTCCCACTAAGGTCTTCCTGCCCATCAAGTCGTGTTGTTTCTGTGTTCTGCACATTTTCTGTAGGCCTACAGATGCATGTGTTCTATCCTGTATTAAAAGGTTAGATCCTTGACGGAAGAGGCTATTTTACATTGATCTTTGTGTCCCTGGTGCTTAAGACAATGCTTTACACATGTGTACTTAATAAATAGTGGCTAATTGATTTATTAATGTAGTAAGTTCAAGGGATAATTGATGAACAGATGGTCTTCATTCAGAGTCATGAAATCTAGAGGGAAGTCCCAAACACTTGAAGTGGATACTCATCAAGGACTTAGACTCTGGGTCTTAGAGGATAACAGGGACAAGAGTTGTGCTGGATGAAAAGGTATGGATGGGTGGCTATCAGTGCTATTGGAGGAAAACTCTCACTGATGAGTCCACAAATCCATTGATGTATTTTTTGTTTTGTTGTTATCACTAACATTTATTTACATAACATTTTGTAGTATAAAAAAGCAATTTAAATGTATGATCGAATTTAATCTTCAAAATACCACCTTGAAGTAAGTGGTGAAAACATCAGTCTACTTTAAAACCAAGGACACTGACAGTCATGGAGGAAGGAAAGGGAACAAGTATTTATTAAGCAACTATATGCCAAGGAACTGTGCTAAGTAAGCACTTTACAAATATCAACTCATTTGATTCTTACAACAACCCTGGGAGATAGACGCCATTATAGTATTATCCCCATTTTACTATTGAAGAAACTGAGGCAAACATAGGTTAAATGACTTGTCCAGGGACACACAGCTAGTAGGTGTCTGACTTCAAGCCCAGCACTCTACCCAGTGCCAAGTTAAGTGACTTGCCCAAGATCACTCAGCTAATAAGCGGCAGTACTGGGATTAGAACTGGTGTTTCCTAATCCAAGTTTTTTCTTCCTATTATACCATGTTACCTGGTCCTCAATAAACATGTGATTGGTTAGTCCTTCCCTCATCTCCATCAATCAGAATCCCTTACTTTCCTTCAGCCTCAGCTCAAGTGGCAGCCCTACTATGAAACCTTCCCTGATCCCTCTGGTTATTTCTGTTCTCTCACTTCTCAGTAATGTTGCATTTGTTTACATACCTTTCTACGTATTTTGTGTCCCCAGTAAAAGGATCAGACAATATTATTCTTTTCTGTGAATCCACATGCCTGACACAGTGATGGAATCATAGTAGAAACTTTAAAAATATTTATTGAATTAAAAGGAATATATGACATTATGCAGTAAGTATTGATGTTATATGAAAATGTTTCCATTTCATGATGTATAATCCAAACAATACTCAATACGATATACTAACCTAATTTTTGTTTCATTTTATTTGTATTCATGTTGTATTTGGATGTGAATTAAAAGGTCCTTTTCCCAGAGAATGAAGTGTCCAATTTTTAATATACTAGCAAACCCACAAAAGTCTATGATTCATCCCATATCTGCAAATATAAACAAAAGTGTCACAATCGTCAGAAGGTAGACCAAAAAGATCAGAGATGGCCTAACAGATGGAGAGAACAGTGTTAAGCAAATGACACCTGCCATGAAAATCTTTGATTTCTATCCACATTTATTGCATTGAAATCAATAAGATTTTTAAAAGGTTAGTGATTACTCCATGAATTTGACACATTTTTATAGAACATTAGATATTTTTTGATATATTGATCAGCTTCACCATTTTTTCTCTATTTCTTCTTTTTCTTTTTTTTTTTATAAGGAATGACTTTCAAAATCAGGGGAGGAATGCAGGTGAAAATCTAGGCTTCAAAAAAGGTATCAAATAAAATATTTTTATTAAAATTTTGTGACTATAAACTCCTTTTAAGGAAGACTTTAGGAATTATAATTCTCGTGTTTCTTTTTATTTGAGGCAGTTATGTACCTTAGTAGATAGTGCAATGGACTTGGAGCTAGGAAAATCTAAGTTCACATCCTACCCCAGATATATCGTAGCTATGTGACCCTGGAAAAATCACTTTATGTCTCTCAGTCTCAGTTTCATCTGTTAAATGAGGATGATAATAGCAATTACCTTGCCCACAAAGTAGTTGAGAAAATCAAATAAGGTATTGCTTTGCAAACTCCCAAATCACATGCACACTCGTGTATGCAATAATACATATGCTATTATTATTGTCTGAATTAAGAAGGGCAGAAAGCAAGAAACGATTCAGAGTACAAAATTTGTACAAAGAGTGGATCTCTGCTCCAGGTAGTTTTAGTCAAACTTTGATTTCATCTTACCCTTCATTGAAGGGTAGACCCTGGTTCCTGCAATTCAACAGCTTCTCTTGTCCTTTCTCCCACCATGTTTCTTTTTCCCCTCCTCCCTTCTCTTTTCAGGTAAAAGAAAGAAGGTCAACATTGAAAATGGGCAGAGACAATAAAGATACTGAATCATTCTAGTTCAGTTTTCTACACACATTACACAAACAGAGAGAGCCTTGTGTATGAGCTGAGCTGCACTAGTTTCAGCACTTGGAAGGCAAATGCATCTTCCTGATTAAAATAGCTTTCAGTGACAAGCTGAATGTCAAGTCATTCAGCTGAATCAACTCTCATCAGTGGCAGAGTTTCTAGGGAGTCAGAGCTCTGAAGACAGGCCAGTTCAAATCACTCTGGCAGAGACAGATATGCCATCAAACTGCTGCTGGTCTCCTGACAAGAAATGTGTGCTTTGTGATTAATAACTAGAGGAAAAAAAATAGATACTCCAAACTTGCTGCCAAAGTATTGAGTTAGCTAGGATTAGGAACTTCCTTGCTCTCACTCACAAGCCTGGATTATTCTTTCTGTCGCCAAGCTGTCATCCTAACACAAAGTTGCTAAATGTTCTCCTGAGCATTCACTGAAATAGGCTGTTCTTAATTTTACCAGACAACTAATTATAACTGGGATGATATAATGAAATATGGAAGAAAGTTAGAGACTGACAAGTCTTGTAAATTCCAAGTATAACCTTAACCCAGATATGCCAAAAACTATTGATTTCAAACATAACTGCAGAGTCTATTAAGCTCAAGAAAGGACTAGGAAGAAATAAAATATTTTTTTAAATAGTCAGAGAAATGACAGTTTTAGGATTATTTGTAATATTCCATCCCATATGTTGTTCACATATCAAATCAGTTATTGAAGACAATCTTTGTCAGGTCTTTTGTACACTGATGTTTATCTCTTGTATGATACCCTACATAATGATTAACCAATCTAAGATGATGGGGATAGTATATTAAAGGTTCCCGAGATAGGCTCCATTACAATGGATTCCAAGAGGAATCCTCACCTGTTATCCTTTCTATTTATAAATATTCTTAGAGATTCCAAGATGTTATTTAAGGTAGAGTATAAAATATTGTTTCATGTTTGTCAAACTATATGGAATGAAGGATTTTTCACTTGCTTGAAATTACTGCTTGTATAAATACACTCAATACACACACACTCACATACCCACAGAGATTTGTCCTGCTTTAAGAAATGACAGTATGCAGATTCGGGTGGAGCCAAAATGGCAGAGTAAAGGCAGCATGCCAGTCAAACTCTCCCAACATTCCCCACCAAACAACTTTAAAATAATTCTGCAAATCCAATTCTGGAGTGGCAGAGCCAACAAAAGGTGAGGGTGGGATATTTTTCCAGCCCAAGACAACTTAGGAAGTCAGAAGAAGTCTGACATAAGAGTGAAGGCTGGTCTGGACCATACATGGATGAAACACCAGTGCTGGGACTTGGTAGCGGTGATAACAGCATCAGCAGCAGCTTCAGGAGCTCTCAATCCAGAACTGATAAAGGGATTAGGCAATTAATCACAAAGAGATCACAGGTACCCCTGTGGTAGCTCTAGGCACAGGACTAAAATCTGTTGAGCAATTGGCTGTCACTATGTCTACTTCCAGATCATAGTTCAAGGGCAAGAAAAAGTATTTCAGGCATGAGAACAAGGAACCTGCGGAGCAGTAACACTAGAGGCTGCAATGGATCAGAGGCCCTTCCTGGGTAAAGACCAGAGCTCAAACCAAGAAAGCAGTGGTCACACCTCTCCCTGGGTCGCACCATCTTGAAGCATCAAAAACTTCCAAGACCCGAAAACTAGCTCTGAAAATCCTAGTACAGAAAAGCCTGAAGTTTGTGAAAGTGCCCTTGCCTCCACCTCCAAGGCCAGAAACAAAAATCAGTGTTAACATAAAGTTCAAAGTCAAGAAATATTCTAGGAAAAATTAGAAAATAACCAAAAAAGTATCTAACCATAAAAAGATAGTACAGTGACAGGGAAGATCAAAACACAAACTGAGAAAACAATGATGTCAAAATTACTTTAAGCAAAGCATCAGAGAAAAATGTGAATTGGGCACAAGCCCAATGAATATTCCTGGAAGAGTTAAAAAATTATTTTCAAAATCAAATAAGAATGGTAGAGGAAAAATGAATTTAAAAAATCAGAGCAAGGGAAGAAAATAACAAAAAGATAATAGCTTGGTAAAAGAATACTGAAGAGAACACCTTAAAAAACAGAATTGGCCAAATGGAAAAAGAGATACAGAAGTTCATTAAAAAAATTCTTTAACTTAAAAATTAAAATTAAGCATCTGGAAGCTAATGACTCCATGAGACACCAAGAAACAATAAAAAAAAGTCAAAATAATAAAGAAGAAGAAAATGTGAAATGGCTCATCAGAAGAAAATCAACTATTGTCCTTGAAAAAAGATCAATGAGGAAACAAAATATTCTTTTCAGATGAGATGATAGTATACTTAGAGAACCCCAGAGAATCTACTGAAAAAAAAAAACTAGTTTAGCAAAGTGGCAGGATATGAAAGAAACCCAAATAAATCATCACCATTGCTATATATTACAAACAAACTCCAGCAGGAAGAGCTAGAAAGAGAAATTCCATTCCAAATAATTGCAGACAATATAAAATACTTAGGAGTCTACCTGCTAACACAAATCCAAGGGACAATATAAATACAATTAAAAAACACTTTTCACGCAAATAAAGGCAGATCTTAACAATTGGATAAATATTAATTAATGACTCAAGGCTG
This sequence comes from Vombatus ursinus, assembly GCF_900497805.2. Lineage (NCBI taxonomy): Eukaryota > Metazoa > Chordata > Mammalia > Diprotodontia > Vombatidae > Vombatus > Vombatus ursinus. The sequence goes on along the minus strand of NW_020950239.1, from coordinate 12,836,882 downwards.
AGTCAATATAAATTATAATTTTATCTAAGTTAATTTACTTATTCAATGACATGCTAATCAAACTACCAGAGAATTATTTTATAGAGCTAGAAAAATAATAACAGAATTCATCAGAACAAAACATTAAGAATATTAAATAAATCAATTAAAAAAAACATGAAAGAAAGGCAGCCTAGAAGTACCAGATTCCAAACTATCTTATAAAATAGTAATAATCAAAAACAATCTGGTATTAGAGTGAAATAGATCAGGTACCCAATATATCAAAGTAAATGATCATAGCAATCCAGTGATTTCTAAACCCAAATATCCAAGTTTTGAGAGCAAGAACTCACAATTTAACAAAAGTTGCTGGGTAAACTAGAAAGCAGTTTGGCAGAAACTAGACACAGACCAATATCTCACATGATTTAGAAATAAAGGGTGATGCCATAAGCAAATTAGGGGAGCATGGAATAGTTAACATGTCAGATTAATGGATAAGAGAAGAATTTATGACCAAACAAAAGATAAAAAGCATTACAGAATGTAAAATGAATAATTTTGAGTACGTTAAATTTAAAAATGTTTTACACAAACAAAATTAATGCAGTCAAAAGTAAAAGGAAACAAGAAACTGAGAAAATATTATATCAAATGTCTGATAAAGACCTCATTCCTCAAACATATGTAGAATTGGGCCAAATTTACAAAAATATGAGCTATTCTCCAATTGACAAATGGTCAAAGGATATGAACAAATAGTTTTCAGAAGAAGAAATCAAAGCTATCAATAGTCACATGAAAAAATTCTCTAAATCAATATTAAGTAGTAAATTACAAATTAAAACAACTCTGAGATAACACCTTACACCTATCAGCTTGACTATGACAGAAAAAGAAAATGATAAATGGTGGCAGAGGATATAGAAATATGGTGACAGTAATGCTTTGCTTATGTAGTTGTGAATTGTTCCAACCATTTTGGAAAACAATTTGGAGCTAAGTCCAAAGGGCTATAAAACTGTGCATATCCTTTAACCCAGCAATAAAACTATTAGGTTTGTATCCCAAAGAAAGCAAAGAAAAAGGAAAAGGCCAATTTGTACAAAAATGTTTAATTTTTTTGTGGTAGCAAAGAATTGAAAATTGAGGAAATGCCATCAATTGGAGAATGGCTGAACAAGTTGTGGTACATAATTGTGATGGAATACTATTGTGCTATAAGAAATGATGAGCAAGCTGGTTTCAGAAAATCCTGGGAAGATTTATATGAATTGATGTGAAGTAAAATGAGCAGAACCAGGAGAACATTGTACACAATAACAGCAATATTGTAATGATGATCATCTTTGAAATACTTACCCTGATCAAGAGAATGATCCAAAACAACTTGAAAAGACACATAGAAAAATGCTATCCACCTCCAGAAAGAGAACTGATGAATTCTGAGTGCAGATTGATGCATACTTTTCTTTTCTTTTTCTCAATTTCGTGTGTATTTTTTTTTGCAACATGCAATATGGAATATACTTTGCTTAACTTCACATGTATAATTGCTATCATATTGTTTGCTTTCTCATGAGGTGAGGTAGGTATGGAAAAGAGGAAGAGAATTTGAAACTCAAAACTTTAAAAAAAATCAATGTTAAAACTTTTAAAATGTAATTGGGAGGGGCAGCTAGGTGGCACAGTGGATAGAACACCAGCCCTGGAGTCAGGAGAGCCTGAGTTCAAATCCAGCCTCAAACACATAACACTCCCTAGCTGTGTGACTCTGGGCAAGTCACTTAATCCCAATTGCCTCACCCCAAAAAAATGTAATTGGGAAACATTTAAGGAAATAAAATATTTAAAAAAGAAAAGCCAATATGATTTAGCACCTCTGCAGATGTATGGTCACCTCTTCTACCTCTGGGCTGGCGTTCTCATGCTAATCTGTTCTCATACTAACTGAGGTGGAATTCCCAGAGACCACCACCATAAGACTTCCACTCAAACTGTCTCAGAGTCTCTCATGTTGTGAGATGATATACTCCTCATGAGATAATTCTTCCTTCAACTGGATTCTATGTAATCCAATAACATTTCCTTATATTATTATAATAAAGCAATTGTCCTAGCAAATCTTACTCTTCAGTCTCTATGGGCAATGCAGACAAGCCCAGCAAACTCTTCACTCATTAGGATGCTTCATCATACGGTCAGCTCTGGTGACAATAAATCACTTCTCCTCTGCTTTTTTTTTCTCTCTAAAACTAGAAGGGATAGTAAATAGCAAACAGGAACATCTGAGAGGTTTCAACTCTCTGAAACTGCAGATGGCATGGAAAGGCAATATTTCCAACTGCAGCAGAATTCAACTCTCTCAATCAGCAGGATCTCTTCTTAGCCAATCCCTAAAGTAATGCTGCATAAGTCTTCTTGTCAGCTGATTGCTCCTATTGGCCTTTTCTTGACTTCTGTCCTGCTGGGCCCTTCACTGCCACTAATCGCTCAATTTAGGGTTCTCCTGAGGGTGATTCATCTTTGCTTAAATACATAAATTACGAAATGCAATTTTCTGTCAGTTATGAAACCAACAGACCTTATTTAATCTGCCCAAAATCTCCAAAGAGTTATTTGATTTGCCACTTTGTGACTTGCAACCTATCAAACTAAAAATGAGGGACCACAACATCATCCAACCTGAGTCATTTTTCTGCCCTCATACAGGTGCTTCCAGTGCATTTATCTGAGGGTCAATTCTCTATCTACTTCTGTATATATCCTCACATTTTAATGGAAAAAACTATTTCTTCATACATATAGACAAAAGAAAAAATACTTTACCTCTTTCCTCAAATGATTTCATTCTTATATTTTACAAGAAATAGTTAATTTTCTGCTCTTTTAGCAACCAATCTCTCTCTCTCTCTCTCTCTCTCTCTCTCTCCATACATATATATACCTATATATGCAGTAGTTTAAGTGGGAAAATTTGAACTTACAAAATAAAAATAAAAATATGTATAAATTATAATTTGATACCTAAAATAAAATTAACTTTGTAAATTATTTCACCAACAAATACATTTGAATAGCAAACTATCCTCATGCAAATCCAGCCTCAATCACTTCCTATCTGAGTGATCTTGGGAAGGTCACTTAACCTCAGTTTGGACTAGAGAAGGAACTGACAAACCACTCCAGTAATGGGATCACAAAGAGTCAGACATGACTGAAATATCTAAACAACATCAATGAGTGCATTTATAAAGTGTATTTCATTCAATTAATAAAATTCAATTTCAAGAATGTAACTATTATGTAAACTAAACAAGATTCATATATTATTTAACGGTTTGGGGTTTTTTTTACAATTATTTGCAATTTCTCCATGAATCAATACATGATTAATGGTTTGGGTTTTTTTTTACAATTATTTGCAATTTCTCCATGAATCAATACATGATCAATACATGATCAATACATGATCAATACAGAGAGAGAGAGAATATACATATTTTTAAAATAATTTTATTTTTTATACATATTTGATAAAATATTTTTATACATATTTTTTTGTTAAAATTTTATGTGGTACTGAAGAATATGTATATTCTTTAGTGGTCCCATTCAAAGAGCATAATAAGGATTTTAGTTCTAATTTCCTCCAAAATTTGTTTCAATATATTCCTTTTATTTATCTTTCTGTTAAATTTGTTCAACTCAGATTTGAATATTACAGACTTCTACTATTATTTGGTTACTATCTATGTCTTTTTGCAATTTTATTAATTTTTGCCTTTGTTTAGATGTTATGCAATTTGGAGCATTGTATTTAATGTTGTTGTCATTTTTGTCTATAGTTTCTTGTAGCATAATATAATGGTCATGTTGTAACAAAAATAATATCTAACATTTATGTAGTGTTTACTACATTCCAGGCCCTGTGCTAAGTTCTTTACAGGTATCTCTTTGATCCTCACAACAACCCTGAAGGTAGGTTCTATTATTATTATCATCCCTATCTTCCAGATAAGGAAACTGAAGCAAACAGAGATTAAATTACTTGCCCAAGGGTCACGCAGCTAATAAGTATATAAGTCTAAATTTGAACTCAGGTCTTCCTGACTCCAGACCTGGAGCTCTGTCCACTGTACCACCTAGCTGCCAAATTTTTGTTTTTGTTTTGGCCTAATAGGAAGATTGCTACTCCTGCTTAAAAAAAATTCACCTTATTCATGCAGGGGGAAATTCCAGCTTCTCATAAAAATGAGATTTGTCTATGCTAAGTATGTCTTTACTTTTTAGATGTGTTGCTTGTAAGGAATGGATTGTAGAGTTTTTATTTTTTTCCTGTCATTGCCTTTCATTTTATTTTATTGTTAAGTCATTCATATTTAAAATTATAATTTGCATTTTCCTCCACTTTGTGGTTTGTATTTTTTTACCTGAATTATAATTTTTTTTGTTTCTTTTCTTCCTTTAAGTCAGTACTTTCTGCCATGTGTTAATTTTGCTTAATATACTTAAAGGAAACTCTATTCCCACAGGCACTTTTCCAATTACCCTCAGCCTCCCTCCTGTTAATCAACTCTTTACCTCATTTTTTTTTGTTTTTAAGCTCAATTATTGATTCATTTTTCTTTGTTCATTTTATTTATTCATTGCCCTATTCTCTTCCACCTTCTTTAAGTGGCTAATTCAAAAAGTTTTGTGCTCTCATCTATTAGTTTTTTCTTCTTTTTTTCTACTACTTTTTTTCTTTATCTTCTCCTCTTCCCAAGTTTTATCCTTTTATTTTCTATTCTAAGTATTTATTCTTTGATTCATAATCTGTATATTTCAATACTGGAGTGGGTTTGCCATTTCTGTCTCCAGTGAATTAAGGCAAATAGAGGTAAAGTGACTTGGCCAAGGCTACACAGCTAATAAGTGTCTAAGGAAGGACTTGAACTCAGTCTTTCTGACTCTAGGACCAGCACTCTATCCACTGAGCCACAGCCTTCCCTCACTTACATCCATTTCACTTGCATGTCATGGCATCTCCGTGATGTCATGGTCCTCTTTGAGAACAAAGGTCAAACAGCAGCAAGTATATTTATTTGTTCTTCCTTTAGTTCCGTCTTCTTATGGAATTATAGCTTCTAAAGCAAGAAGTATGCCCACTTATGACCAATTTCTGTTATTGCTTTTATAGATGGTGCCCCCTCATCCTGTTTTCTGCTGTGCATCATTTTTAGAAATGTCAATAAATGAGGGAAGTAATAATTGAAGTATTTTATCATATGGGAGAAAATTCCCTGTGGAAAAAAAATCATGTGGTCCAATTTTAGCTCCATGTTCTTGATCATTTCCTTTTTCACATGATCTTCTCTCTAGTTCTGTGCCCTCCTACCTTTCTGCATACTAGTTGTTCCAGGAAGCTCCAATTTCCCTTCTTCTGAGGCAGTATTGTTATATGGAGGCACAGCACTCTCTCAGAAGAAATTATTGACCTGTTGGCCAGTTGTTTTCCAGTTGTGTCCAACTCTTCATAACCCCAATTATTTTTATTTTTTATTTTTAATTTATGGAATAAAACAAGCATTTTCATAATATGACAATAAAAAGATGATTGAACATGAAGCTGCTAATCTATTATATACAACTTGTTATTTCTTTTAAATATATAACTAATGTATCATGTAATTTTTTTTCATTTTCCCCTTTTACTCTAGAGATGGCTACCATTAGACACAAATATGTAGATATGTGTATATGTATGTATGTAAATATATATATAGAGAGAGAGAGAGAGAGAATATACATATGTAAAAATCATTGTATATACACTTATATTTATCAGTTTTTTCTCTGGATGGAGATAGCATCTTCCTTCATATGTTCTTTGTAGTCAATTTGGATTTTTATAATAGTCAAAATTACTTATTTGCTCAAAGTTCTTCTTAAAACAATTAATGTTCTCTTGGTTCTACTCATTTCACTTTTCATTATTTTATACGTCTATTCATATTTTTTCTAAGATCACTGAGCTCATCATTTCTTATAACACAGTAGTATTCCATCACAATCATATAACACAACTTGTTTAGCCATTCCCCAATTGATGTGCATACCTGCAATTTCTAGTTCTTTGCCACCACAAAGAGAGCTTTTATAAATATTTTAGAACATATAAGTTCTTTTCTTTTTCCCTAATCATCTTTGGAAATAGACCTAGTAGTGGTATTGCTGGGTCAAAGGGTATAGGCAGTTCAATAACTCTTTGGGCATAATTCCAGATTGCTCTCCAAAATGGTTGGAACAATTCACAATTCCACCAATAATGAATGCATCCCAATTTTTCCACACCCCTGCAACATTTGTTGCCTTTCCCTTCATTCATTTTAGCAATTTGATAGGTATAAGATGATATCTATAGGTTATTTTAATTTACGTTTCTCTGATCAATAATGATTTAGAGCATTTTTATATGACTATTAAGTTGTTTTTATTTCTTCATCAGAAAATGCCTGTTTACATCATTTTACCATTTATCAATTAGGGGATGACTTGTAATCTTATAGATTTTACAAGGTTCTTTTTCTGGGCAAAGTTACTGGGTTGGTTTGTCATTTACTTCTCCAGCTCATTTTACAGATAAGGAAACTGAATCAAATAGGGTTAAGTGACTTGCCCAGAGGCACACAGCTAGTATCTGTGAACAGATTTGAACTCAGGAAGATGTGTCTTCCCAATTTCGAGCCTGGCACTCTAACCCCTTTGCCACCTCGCTGCCCTACCTCCCTGTGCACCATCAGAGTACAGACTACTGATTAGATCCATTATAACTTCCTATTCTCTCATTGTAGGATGTATCTCACCCCTTGTGGATGTGATCTTCAGTGGAAACCTCTCTTCCATGGAGTCTAGATTTCCCTCTTTAATTTCCCCTTTTACAATTCCTCGATTATGTAACCTCAATGATTTTCCTGTATCCCCTCTTTTTCTGAGAGGCTATAGGAATTATGCTCCTTATGTTATCTACCCATGGACTTGAGTAGGGGATAGTACAATTTTCTCCTCTCTGTCCTCTTTCTTCCCATTCACCTTTTATGCCTTCTATGTTTTACAGTTTAGTCCCACAACATAGATTTCTTTTCCTCATTGAAGGGGAGGATTTGAAGGTTTAGTCCATGATGCTTCAGGTTTGCTCCTCCAACATCTGTTAATTCTTCTTTAAATAAATTTTTCTTGAAATCTTTTCTTTTTACATTATTTGGATTTCTTCCATTATCTCTCCCCCTCCTCCTTTCAGAGAACTATCCTATATAACAAATAATATTTTAAAAAAAGAAAAGGAAAAAATCTTCATAATCAATCAAAATATTGTAAAAGTCAGAAAATATGTGCTGTATTAGACCATTTCCCATGGACCTCTGAGAACCACAAAGAGATGAGGGAGGGGTGTCTTAAGTAAATCCCCACTTTAAGATAAAAATTTGTCAAGGCTAGGTGACATAACTCCCATGTAATAATAAGAAGGAGTTCATTTGGGGCATTGTTTTCATTTGAGATGCTTATGGCATAACCAAGTAGAGAGCTCAAGTAGGCAGTCTATGATTTGGGACTGGAACTCAAGAAAAAAAACAGGTATAGATTTGGAATTATGGGATTATAGGAGACTCTTACTGGAGATCTTAATTGAAATCACTAAGAGTGAATCTAGAGAGAAAAGAAAAGATAAACAAAGACAGGTACCTAGGTACACTCATGCATCAGGGCCAGGAGATGGATGATGCCCAAGCAAAGAAGACTGAAGTATATAAATCTACCACACACATGTGTATGTGTTATACATGTATGTATATAAACATGTATATGCATGTGCATGAATATGCTATATAATATGAATACATATATAAAATTATATGATAGCTTCCATAAATGAATTTTTTCCACATAAATCAGTGTGGAGGCTGGTCATACTCTGATCATTGCAGAGGAAAGGCTCAGTGTAAATCTGGAGAATTACCACTGATTACACCGTTTTCTTCTTGTTCTCTAAGCAGAGAGCTGTTGTGATACAACAGGTTTCACGTTTAAATTTCATATATATGGATTTAAGTTGCAGCTCTGACATTACCCTTCTGATGAGAAGAGATGAGCTTGTTCCTGATTAATCATAGGCCTCTCTGATCTACACTATTTATCTTGGCACACAAACACCCTGTAAGAATGCCTGCCTAATAGTAACTGATGACCCTGGGCAGCTCTAATCTGCTTTTCAATAGATAATGAGGATTTTCCCTTTTCTAATCCAACTCAAACCTCTTTTTAGCTTCCTTCACTCTTCTTTTTTTTTCTATTTCTCCCTCACCCATTTGAAAATAATTTTTAGTCTTTCCCTCTAAGTATGTATAAGTTTTAAAACATTATGTCTTTCTCATAACAAAAGAACATGATAAGGAAAGGTGATAAGACCAGACCTCATGATTCAAGACAGAGTGACTTCTACCACAAGGCAGTGTTTCTATTCAATATTGTCTCCTCGTGTATTGCTATTCCTTCTCTCTCCCTCC
>NW_020950239.1:12704703-12828344 GCF_900497805.2 Vombatus ursinus | reverse complement strand
ATTCAATATTGTCTCCTCGTGTATTGCTATTCCTTCTCTCTCCCTCCCTCCCTCCTTTTTTCTTCCCTTTCGTATTCTCTCTCTCTCTCTCTCTCTCTCTCTCTCTCCCTCTCTCCCTCCCTCCAGGGTAGAAGTTTAACATCACCTCATAGGCCTAATCCCAATATTGATTGGTACAGGAGTTTTAACTTTGTTTTTATTCTAACTTGAGTTAGTTCACCCCCACCTAGGCAGCCTTGTGGCCTCCCACTCATGGAGGGCTCACCATATTGGTGTCAAAGTTAGTGCAAACATCAACAACTGGCTTTCCCCAACTACAGCTCAGCACTCCCAAACGTAAGCCATTCGCCAATCTCAGTGACTCAACAATAAGGATTATAGGTGTGCACCATCACAGCAACTGGGAATTACTATTTATAAGGCATAGCAAGGAAAAAAAGGAGAGACAAAGGATGAAACTTATAGATATTATAACAATGAAATGGGATAGAGGAGCGAATTCAAATTTGAAATTGTAGAAGTTCTAAATATGTGAGAAACATAAAGAAGGAGCAAGTAACTGTTCATATATTCAATAGTTCATGAACTAAAGAACAGAATTCAAAATAGATTAAAGATAAGAAGGACAGAGTAATCTTTCCTTTGGCTTTACAACCCCTACCCAACAACAAGCACAAAAGGAAAAAAATTAGAGAAATAAACAAAATTGAAAATAAAAGACTACAGAAATGATAAACAAAAGTAAAAGGCAGATAAAATTGATAAACTTTTAACTAGACTTAGGAAAAATGGAGAAAATTCAAATGAACATAATTCAAGAAAATGAACAAGGTGAAATCAAAGCAGAAAATAACTAAGAATATTTATCTGACTACCACATTTAAGTTTATGCTAGAAAAACTAAGGATTTAAAAGAAATGGATTACTAGGAAAATACAAATTGTCCGATTTAGCTCCCTATGAAAAAGAAATGTTTAAAAACCCGGTCTCAGAAAATGAAATTAAACTAGTCGTGAAAATACTACCAAGAGGGGTGGAGATAGAGAAATCAATAGTCCAGATAGATTTATATGTGAATTCTGGGGTGTAGGGTGTGTTCAGGGAAGACTAGTACCTCTGGTATGAGGGCTGCTGAGACCTTTTCAGGGCCGCTTTCCACCTTTGGTGTCCACCTACTGCACCTAACTCTCAGCTGTGGCTACAAGAAGCTGTAGCATGCATACCAGCTATACTCCAGTAAACCATTTCAGCAGACAGGCTAAACCAGGTTGAGGGTAACTGTGGGGTCTCAAATCTGTCAATGAGTTAAGGTGGTACCTAACCCAAGCATGTGAAGACTTCCCCTGGTGCAATGGAAAGATGAGAATAATTTGTTTCAATGGCCACGAAGGCAGCTGAAGCAGATGCTGTGTAGCACTAAGAGCTTAGTTAGACATTGAAGATGCCAAGGTCACCCACTGCACCCTGGGCCATCACCAGTCATCTCGACTCTGTCCTGCCACTGGAATATGATGACTCTGGAAGGGAGAGTGAAGCCAATGACTTCATGCAGCTCTGCCTCACTTAAATCCAATTTAGGCAGGAATTAAAAGACATCACCCATACCACATTACCGTTTTTACCTAACTAATTACCTGCATCTCTTTAAGCTTCACTTGTATTTTACTTTTGCTGGAATTAAATGCTGCCTTCTTAGAGAAGGATGACTCTGCTAGTAAACTCCATGGGGTTCTCATTTTTCATTTAGCATCTTATGATTTCCCCATCATTTTTGTCAAACCAGTCTTGATGTTTGTAAGCTGCCCACTCCATTTCTGCTCCACTGTTGCTAACTGTGCCAGTGTGGCTTCAGAAATGGCCTAGGAATAGACAATATAGTGTTTGCTGCCTGACAACTCCAGGAGAAATGGCAGGAGCAGAATAGAAGTCTGTACACATTAGTAGATCTGACTATGGCCTTTGATACTGTCATTGGTGAGGGTTTATGGAAAATTATGTCAAAATTTGGTTGTCTGGAGAAGTTCATCAGTATTGTACATCAGTTTCATGACAGCATGCTTGCCCAGGTTCTGGATAATGGACAGTGCTCTCACACTTGCTTGCTTCCATTCATGATGTTTTCAGCCATGTTTTCAAACATCTTCAATAAGAACAAACATGGCATCAAGGTCAGCTACTGTACTGATGGTAAATTATTCAACTTGAAAAGGCTGCAAGCCAAGACTAAAGTGGTACGTGATTTTTTGTTTGCAGATGATTGTGCCACTCAATGAAGTTTCTGAAACTGAGACACTAGGAGCTTCACAATAAATTTAGGGGTAAAGCAAGGATGTCCTTTCTTCCTATTGCTATTTGACTAAGTTCTAGAAATACTAGTGTGGCCATTCACTCCAGAGATCTTGCCATAGAGACTTGATGGGTCAGGGATGACTGATTGCACCCAAATGTGTAGGCAATTTTACCCAGAGATCTTCAGTTATCCAGGTGTCTTTGACCTTAGAAAAGATTCTTCTTCTGCCAAGAAGTTATATATCCAAGACACAGAGAAACTCTGGGGAGACAGAGGAGATAGATACAATCTGCATCCTTTCATTCTTAATTGCACTTTGCAATTTCTTTCTCTCCCCCTACCATACCTCTCCTTCCCTGATCTGGCAAGATGATTTTAGAGGTATCAATGTCCTTGTTAGTGACACAAAGCATGGAAATGAAGTAGAGTTGATAATTTGTGTCATGGCAGAGGGTGCTGAAGGTGGAAAGAGACATGATTAAGTGAAGTAATGAGAACTGGAAGGGAAAACTGACCAGAAATCAGCAGCTTTGTAGATTAGTAATCCCAGAATCTAGGTGAAAGTACCTGTTTTCCACCTGATTCCTGAAAGTGCTGACTAGGGAATCTGCTCTCTGGTTAATTGTCTGATAAGTCACTTCCCCTTCTCCTTGTTGGGAGAGGAGTGTGTTGTTTCTGAGGAAAGAGGTTTAAACCCATAGTTAAATAATTATAATTAACATATAATTAAATAAGCATTTACTTATAATTAAACACCTATTATGTGTCAGGCACTATGCTAAGCACTGGGATTCAAAGAAAGACAAAAAAGAAAAAAAATAGTCCCTTAAGAATCTCACTGTCTGGGGCAGTTAGGTGGCACAGTGGATAGAGCACCGGCCCTGAAGTCAGGAGCACCTGAGTTCAAATCTGGCCTCAGACCAAACACTTGACACTTGCTAGCTGTGTGACCCTGGGCAAGTCACTTAACCCCAATTGCCTAAAAAAAAAGAATCTCACTGTCTAATGGGGAGAAAACATTAAACAATGATGTTTCAGACAAGCCACATCCAGGATAAATAGGAAATAATTAACAGAGGGAAGCCACTAGAATTAAGAGGGTTTGAGAAAGGCCTGTAGAATGATTTTCCTGCTTTACCATTGTATTTATTGTGAACCTTCTAGTGGTTCCCCATTGCATGTTTTCCAACTTTAGGGTTTAGATACATATTTCTTATCATATTAAAATGAGCTTTCTATGCTTATTCTTTTTTAGAATAATTTATCCATTTATAACCTGTAGAAGGTGGGATTTTAGTTGGGAATTGAAGGAATCCAGGGAAGACAGGAAATGGAGATGCTTGTATCTTTTCTTCTCCATTCGAATGTCACCTCCTGGAAGGTAGAGACTGTAATTGCCATTTATTGCATCCCCAATCTTTAGCACAGTGACTCAAACTTGACAAGTGCTTAATATATGCTTATTGGACAGACTGACTAAATGATATATATACCCATTAGACCAGTGGTGTTAAACTCAAATTGAAATGGATCATTGCCCACAACATGCTGACTTAGAAAACCACAAATTAACATTATCTATGTTGCATCATATTTTTATTCATTTTGTTAAACACTTCTCAATTGCATTTTAGTCTGTTTCAGGCAACATTCTGAGTGTTGCAAAGTTGGGGGCCCACTGGCCATGAATTTGACACCTCTGTATTATACTATTTATGAAAAGAGACTTAATTACTGATGGGGTTGTGGGGCCCATCATTCAGTTTCAGAAGCTGAGACCTTTTGCCCCTTTTCACCAAAAGGAATTTGGCTCTCGTTTGTTGAAAACCCTTAAACTTTTAGATTCCTTATAAACTGCCTTTATTTCCCTTTGAAAGCTCTCTTTATCTCCCTTTGAAAGCAAACTTCCTCCTTCCAGTTCCTTTCATTATCTATTCCCATTGTCTATTTAATCTCTCAGACCTTCCAAATGGAATTTTCACCTAGACCCTTTTTTCAACCACCCCCCCCTTCTTTGGGCCACCCAAAGTTACACCCAAAGTGTGTAAAAGATCCACTCTAACCCCCATTCAGATGCTGAGAATCTCTCATGCCTAGAACCTGAGCTTTTCTCATGCCCAAAAGACTAAGACTGTCTCATTCCCGCTCTTCCCTACAGGTGTTACTGATGTTTGGGCTCCTTGGGATTCTGGCCTATATGCTTTATCTCTAATAAACTTTTTCTCTGGCTGGAAGAAGATTTGGATTGAATTCTTTCAGGCAGGGCTTGGTGCCATGATCTTGGAGTGCCTCTATGCAACTAGGAGCACCCCAAAACCTCTAGACCTCTTCAATTACATGTAACTCGGGGAAAATAAAATTCTAAATAAAAGCTAAAAATGAAAAAGAAAAGAAAAGAAAAGAGACTTAATAGAAAAAGGGATCCATTAAGAGTGAAAACTGGAAGTTGGTAGGCTTGTTCAAGTAATCACCTAAAATGCCCCAACCTGGTTCCACTGGCAATAGCAGATCGAAAATTCAAAAGGCAATAAAGGCATGACTATTGGCAAAGATGAGGAAAAAAACAAAACCATGCCTGTTTGCAAACAATGGTTACCTCAGTGAATCATTAGACAAAGTAATGAGATAATAATAACTTTGATAAGGAGCAAGATACAAAATTAATTCACATAAATTATCAGCATTTCTAACAATAACAAAAGTCTATCTAAAATTCAGATGAAATGTGTAAAACATCTGGGAGTCATTTGACCATGACTTATGCAAGACTTACACAGGTACAATTACAACATACTCATTAAAGAATTCAAAAGTAACTTAAATAAATTGAAGGATACTAATTGTCCATATTTGGGTCACACCAGTAAAATAAAAATTATAAACCTAACTTAATGTACAGATCTAATATTAGACTAATCAAACTAGCAAAGGGCAACCTGATATAGGCCAAATTAAAAAAAATTATTTTGAGAAACAAAGGGTTTGTAATCTCAAAAGAAATATGATTAAAGTAAGATTCCAAACATCAAATTATGTTACAAATCAGGAATCACCAAAATTATTTAGTACTGGCTAAAAAATAGAAAAGTAGATCAATAGGAAAAAACAGACAAGTAAGAATCAGAAAAAAATGAATTTGTTAACTTAGTTTGGGGGGAAAGACACCAAAAAAGAAAAGAAAGAAAAATGATTTAGACTGCCCTCTTATATTTGAAATACTCCTGAATAAATATTCAACAAGTTCCAAATAACTATTCAATTTAAACATAAAGATTCATCCTCCTACCCTCAAAAAAAGAGGTAGCTTTTACAATTATTACTCCAGGGGAAATTCTTAACCAATTAGGGATTAAAGGAGATCACAAATGATAAAAGACGTAATAATTTCTTCTATGTGAAATTGAAAATCATTTGCATGAAAATATCAATATAGATAAGAAAGCAAACTATTCAAAGAGAGAAAATGTTTTCAGTAAATATCTGTAATAAATGTCAGATTTCCAAGATAAATAGGAAATTAATATAAATGAGACCAAGAGCCATTCCCCAATGTATAAATGGCAAAGGACATGAACAAACATTTCTCTCCCAAAAAATGTAAACAATTAACAATCATATGAAAGATGTTCCAAGCCAATAATAAAATAAGAAATGCGAATGAAAACAACTCTATTATTTTTAATGTCACAATCAGCAAATTAGCAAAGATGACAAAAGGTGGAAATAGTGCTAAATGGTCTATGTCAAACAAAGTCACTCATACGCTATTGGTATAATTGGAAATTTATCTAACCATCCAAGAAAACAATTAAGAATTATGATTTTTTTTAAAATGAGCTAAAATAATCATATCCTTTGATCCAGAAATCCCTGTTAGTCACAAACTATAAGGAGGCCAAAGACAAAAATACAATATACATACATCATATATATATGCATGTATGTATGTACACATGTACATATATACATACTATATATGTATATGTGTATATACATACATACTAAAATATTTTCTTCTCCTATCAAAACACTTTACTACTATCAAAGAACTGGAAGCATTCTAGATATTAGAGAATGGCTAAACAAATTGTGGTAAATTATTATAATGAGATATTTCTGTTTCATAAGAAAACATGAATATGACCAATTAAAAGAAATATGGGAAATATGTATAAATTGATGCAGAGTGACTAAGGCAGAACCAGGAGAGTAGTTCAACTATATCAACAGTTCAATTCAACAATATAAATTTAGTTAGTTCAACAATATACACAAAATGAATGAAACAACAACAGAATGTTATGCTTTTGTAATGACCATGTTTGGCCCTAAAGAAGATTTATTACAAGGCACCTCTTTCTTGTCATTGAAAGGCAATTGGTGAAGAACATTGTATATAATATATTACCAGGTGTCATCAATATATTTACTTTTGTTGGACTTTTTGTTTTGATCTTTCTTTTTTTTTAATCCTTGTCACAAGATAAGGTTTACCAGGCAGAGGAGGTAGGTAAGGATATATTTAGAAATGAAATGAATACATAAAGACATCAATAATATTGGGGGTAGATAGGTAGGTAGGTAGACAGACAGACAGACAGATAGGTAGAGAGATAGATAGACAGATAGATATTCATAGAAAAAGAGAGGGATGGAGAAGAGAGGAATGAAAGGAGAGGAGAGGAAAAGGGAGGAGAGGAAAGCAGTGGAAGAAGACAGGAGAGAGAGAGGAGAGGAGAGGAGAAAAGATCCCTTCTACTTTCAGCATTAGTATTCTTTGATCCTGTTACACCAGGGGACCTATCTTGTCAAAACTTTGTATCACTCCCCAGTCCCTAGCATACACAGTTGGGAACTAATCAATGTTTATTGAATTAAAAATGCAAATTAATAAAAATAAACTATCATATTGTGTCCTCCTACATTTGTCTGGGGGCTGGGGTGGTGGTTCTGGTGGTGGCATAGTCTTAGTGAGAAAATGTTTCATGTTTCACTTGAGCCCCTCTCAATTTGACTCCCTGTTAACAACTTAGCTGATGGAGGATCAGAAGAAATAGCCTCAATTTACCTGAAAGATTTCTTTCCAATACTGTAAACATTTAATTTTTTATAAATTATGTAATTTAATTATCACTCTATGATTAACTTTAAAAAAAAATGAACATTCAGACAAACACAATCCAGCTTTTGTTGGGTTCCTCATTCTAACTCTTATCTATTATTCCTATTCCCAAGGACTAACTCATTTTTTGAACTCATTCCAGCATAACTAAAAGCTTCAATCTCTCTGAAAGTATTTGAGCTGTTTGCATTTTTCTCTTTTTCTGTCTGGGTCAGTGATTTCGTCAGTAGGAGAAACCCCCAGGTGGAAACTTCCCACATGAATAGAGTTCTGCAATTCTTTAGAAGTATCTGAACCCATACCCTCTGACTCCAGAGTACTGTACCACACTGCCTGCCGGGATCAAAGACTGAATACTGAAGTTCTTACTCTGAGAAAACTGAATACTTAGGAAAAGCAAGGACCTCACTAGCACTGGCAGAACAAACCGCACACTCTGAGGTCAGAACACAATTTCTTATGTCTGATTTAGGATATTCCTTAATGTTAGTCTCCAATGACAAGAACTAATTAACTGTAGAATCTTGTTAACATTACCATTTAACCCAACCTTGGTTTTCAACTTCAACCTTTTCATTGGTAATTTGCTCTGGTGAGGGGTCTTTTCCATCCCAGACTTTGTCTAATCCCACTTTAGTCGATCACAGCATCTTTCTGACCTCAATTAATTTCTATTCCATGGCAAAATCTGAGAACTCATTATAGTCAAAATCCATCATTTCCTAACTCTACCCATTAAGTGCAGAGCTATATGATTCAAACTTAAAAAAAAGCTTTAATATACATAAACTTCTATTCTTGATTGTTGGTTCTAATTCATTTCTCTTACATCTAAATACCCAATAAGGAATACCCAGTAAATGTTGAGCTGGAGAAGGAAATGACAAACCACTCTAGTTTCTTTGCCAAGAAAATCCCAAAGGATCACAAAGAATTAGATGCAACTGAAAATGACTAAACAACAAAACAGTATATGTAAAAAGTTCTGTCATAGCAAATAATTCTATTTCTTTCAATAATGAACTTTAAAGTAAAAATCCTAGGAAAATTTAATGGTAAAAAGGTAGACATCAGGGAATTGCCACATTTCTTTCATTTGAGATAAATGCTTACTTCTCTCATATTAATAACCATTTACTATTGGGGAGATCCAGGATTTTTTTCCCCTTCCTATTTCTTCATCCTCTAACATTCTCCTCAGTCTTGTTCAGATGCCACCCAACTGAGAAAACTATTTTAGGTGAATTGGTGGATTCTGACCTAAGGTGTTTTATTCAGATAGGTGTGAATGGAAGTGGAATTCCCCTTTGGTCTAGGTTGTCCTAGACTAGTGTGGTCTGGCAAGAGATAAATTTCTTTGACTAAGATAAAGTGATCCCAGTCACACATCCCCCAGACCCTCATTAGAATAAGCCCACCTCTCAGTATAATATTCATTCTCTAATTACTTATAAGCCAATCAGAGTTGATTTCTCCCCTCAGGAACACCTACTTTTCAAAGGCCACATAAGTGTTGAATGGGTTCCATGAGGGGTCTTTGGCATTCAAGAGTACCACTGACCCCTTTTATCAATTGTCCTCTAGTATAATTAATCAAATGATTAATTATCTGGAAACTTTCTCTCAATTTTTTTATGCATCACACATTTGAATCAGCTTAAATTCCAACAAGTTTCATTGAATCTCAAGGCACCCCTTTTGGCCTAGCTTCAGTGCTAGAGTAACAACTGTACCCTAAGCTAGGTTTTCACCAAGGTAGAATGGGTAGTTAGTCTGTCCCAACTCCAAAGTCTGGACCAGAGGGGTTAAACATTGGGCTTTCTCAGCATAGAAATAATTCCACACACATACATATACATTAATGTGATTGGTTTTATTTTTCTTCAGCAGTACTCAGAAGTTGCTGCATTTCTTAGCCTGCCAGTCATGGTGAGGGTAAAAAGCGGCAGATTTAGTCCCTAATTCATAAAGGTTAAGGCTGATCCAGAGGATATCTCCCAGGCCTCTGTTAGAAGCATGTGTAAACAAAGCATGATGCATATTGGGACAGAGCAGCTTGGGAGCCACCATTTTTGAAGTGTTATGTTCGCTCCTCCTATCAAGATCATATATATATTTTGGGGATTTGAGGGTTTTTTGTTTTGTTTTGTTGTTATTTTGCTCAGAGAGATATAATTTTTCTCCATGATATGGAACACCACCTGATTATGTCTGTCCTCATTAACACGTTCTGAGATGGGAGCTCCCTGACACATTCCCCAGTCAAACACCACTGAGATGGACTGAGAAGACCAAAGTTCTCATCTTGCATATGAGTGATTCTATTAAACTTTTAAAGGTACAGAGGCAAACTACAAATCCAACCCTTGCCTATTACTGTAGAGTAGCTAAGAATTTTTTATATTTTAAAAATTAAATAAATCTTTATTTTAAAAAATACAAAAACCATTCTTCACTTGTGCGTACAAAAAATGAGCGGTGGGAGAGGAACTCATTTGACCTACTGGCAGCAGTTTGCTGATTCCTTTAATAGTTTATTTGTTTAAGGTCTTATTGAGTAATCTAATCTTTCTTTGATATAATTTTGGTCACTTTTTTGCAAGATGTTTTGAAGATATCTTGGGGTTTGGGGGCTAGATTTTTTTTAATTTTCTATTTATTTAATCATTACTTTTTTCAAAAAACTGGGACAATTAAATCTTTGTTTCCTACAGTTTTCATTCATGATTTCTTAAAATATGTTTTGAAAAAGCCCATTATGATTCAAATGGAACTACTTGACTACATATTTAAACCCAAATCACTCTGACTTTCATTGAATGACCAATAATAGGCACTAGTTGAAGCCTCTCTTTCTCCTTGTTTGGGTTTTGGTGATTCAGAGTAAATATAAACAGCAATTGGTTTTTGTTCCGATCGAAAACCCTGAGGGTATTTTCCCCTCCCAGATTATTTTGTGATGACAAACTAGGTCATTGTTTGTCTCAATTCTTACCTAGACCTTAGTCACTGAATGGGTGTTGCCTCAGACAAACTGAAACCTGGGGCCAAGGTCACCCACTGAATCCTGGACCATCTCCAGTCATCTTGACTTTTTTCTTGCCACTGAACTCTAATGACTCTGAAAGAGATAGTAAGACTGATGGCTTTATGAAGTTCTGCCTCACTTAAATCCAATTCACTCACAAGTCAAGACATCACCCTCGTGATGTCATCAGTCCTCTTCAAGAATGAAGAACGAACAATATTTTCTTTTTTACCCTTTAAATGAAACATGAACAATACATGTGAAGTTCACACTGCTAAAATTGCCCCGCTATTATCAAACCACGCATATGCTTACTTTGTTTTACCAGATAAAATTAAAACTTAATCGTATCTCCAGTAGTCATAAACAGTTCCAGTTTAGCCCAGTGAACTAAGGAAACTCCCTCTACCAATGTAGACCAGTATTTCCTCTGCAGCTTAGAGTCTTAGAAAGTTGCCTGAGACCCAAGGCACTCCGCTACTATGTGTGAAAGGCAGGACTTAGACATAGGTCTTTTAAATAGCTACAATTTATATAGGGTTTTTGGGGAGGGAAGCAATCAGGGTTAAGTGACTTGCCCAGCATCACACAGCTGGTAAGAGTCTCAGGTCCTCCTGTCTCCAGGGCCAGTGCTCTATCAGGGTCAGTGCTCTATCCACTGCCATCACCTAGCTGCCCTTAGGTTTTTAAGACTTGCAAAACATTTTCCATGTAACTCCTTTTGCTTATCACCATAACCCTGTGAATTAGGTGGTATTGTTATCCCCATTTCACAGATGAGTAAAGTGAGGCTGAAAGAGGTTGAGTGATTTACTGAAGGACATACAACTAATAAGTGTCTTAGGTCCTCCTTACCATGGGTTTAGCACTCCATCCATGTCTCCCTTGCTGAGCACTATTCAATGTACCCCCTAACAAGCTACCACTTACTCTTGGTCCATTACTTCATGCTGCCTTTTACCTTGCACATGAAGGTGCTTAGTGAATGTTTGTAAATGAATTGAATGAAATAAAGCCTCCAGTGTGCCAATATCCTAATAATAATGAAGCTAGAACTCCCAAAGAAAGTCATTGGTCTTCTCCCCATCGCTCATCATCACAAGTAAAAACCGTATCTTTTTTTTCCAAACGTTATTTTGAATTAGCCAGATAAAAGGGGAGCAGCATAAGAAAAATATCGAAGGTTCCTTGTTTTGTTTTGAAGGAATTCTTTGGATTAAAATTGAGCTTTCCAAATTCAACCACAATTTTGTTTTAAATAAAAATACAAGATTGTTGAACCTTTAACTAAAAAACAAAAAAAAAAACACTCTCGGCATTACTGCTATTATCTTGGAATAATTCCACTGTAACAACATTTGAGACATTTTGGAATACATTTTTAGTATGGCTCACATTATGTGAGTATGTTTCTCCTGTGCTTGACAAAATGAGAGACCGTTGAAAGCATCTCTTTTCATTCTTCTTATAGAACAAAGTCCATTTTGTCTATTCAAAGGAAAAAATAAATGAGCAATAATCTGGAAGAAATCATCTTGACCAGCATTTAATGACTAGTTTGGTAGTTAACAGCCTGAAGCATTGCCCAAGGCCATTAAAGCTCTGAAAAATGGGGGTGGGGTAGGTGGCTGAATTAAGAATTCCTGGGGAAGGAGACAAAGAGTGCTTTTGATGATTCTGATTATTTTTAAATCTTTATATGGTATGAAAAAAATTTAAATAAAAAAAATATTTAAATCTTATAACAAACCAGGTTGCATTGGAAATGATTTATTTAAAGGAATGTGGAACTCAAGGGACCAATTCCAGCCTTTTCAAGCTCAGACTACATTACTATAGGAACCACTTTTAACATTTTCAGGCCAACACATTAGTTGATTGTTGGTGAATTGAAGCTCAGTGATGAGATCATAAGGTTTGGGGGAGCCCTTTTAAAAAAAATCATAATCCTATCTCAGTAAAGGTAAACACATAGGGATTATAAATGAACTAAATCTGAAGTAATATAGATTTGGGGGGAAAACCTCAAGAGGGTCAGGAGATAATGAAGATTATACCTCAATATTGGGATTATGATGTTAGTTCTTTATTTCAATAAAAGTGGATAGAGATCTTTTATATCAGGGACAGGGCTTAGCTGTAAGGACAAAGTAATCTTCTGGGAATTATGCATACAGGCTCGACATCATTTTTATTGGATGGCTGATGAACTGGAAAACTCCAGGATAGCCTGGCTTTAATTTGTAATCTTAATTTTCATATAAATCGGTACAGTTCAGGAGGAGGGAGTGGGGGATGTGAGGAGCTTTGATGACTGCTAGCACTGTAGTAATGACAGCCTATGAACACAGGATACAGTAGTAACTCATCTACTCTCTGATCCTGTCTTTTTGTCTATCCATCTGTCTTCCATCTTTATATCCATCATTTAAAGAAATTTATAGCCAGCAAGTACCACAGGAGCTAATGTTAGTACAATCTGCTCTCCACCTCCTCCTTGAATGATCTATAGTAATCTACTTATCAGAGAGCTGCATACTACAATGGACAATAATTTAAGTTTTTGCCACGAAAGTAACAGAAATTGTTTCTCAAGAATACACAAAGTTTATCTGATATTTTTTTAGGTTCCAGGTCATAAAGGATCACATGGACACCTTCACAAAGCTATTGCCTTGATTTCTCTCTCTTTCAAGAGACACGTATGCACCACATGGGATTGTATGTGGGGAAAGGTGCTGGACAGGAATTGGTGGTTTATATGCATTCAGTGAAAACTGCGGCTCTTACAAACCTATCGTAGAATACACATGCTCTTCAAAATATCAGAGGATCAATTTCAGATGTGAGTGTCAGGGAATTTCACTCTATCCCCTCTCACTTATGGGAAAAAAAAGTCCTCTTTTGCATGTATTTGCATCTCTCTTGCTTCTGGTTTTCCAGCTTCATCTCATTTTTCAATAGCATCTTTTTTTTTGTTTGTTTTTTCCCTTCCTCCAACTACACTTCCAGGTCTGAAGCAAACCTGCATCAACTATAAAATCAGTTCTTTTATGCTAATTTATTGTATTGTCTCTGACCAAGGTTCATACCTCTTGGTCTATGATGATATGATCAGCATGCAATGTGAAGTCAGCCCATTCTATTGAAAGTTAGTACCTACTTGTTTAACTGTGGATGATTACAAAATATTTCAGAATAGTGGGGTACAGCATTATTGCTAACATATTAAATATATTAATTGCACTTAATGAAAAAGTATCCAAATGATTATCAAAGGATGTGAAGTAGAGAGCTTGAAAATTTTATTTCAAATCCCCACATATTCAGACATTTTTCATAATTTCTTATCTATTGAAAATTGTATAACTTTTAAATTCCTCTTCTTTCTCCCTTGATATATTTCTGCTTACTCAAAAAGATAAACCTCCTTCCTCCATCACTTTCTCCCTATACTTACTAAGCATTAATAGTCATCAGTCAGTTCAAGATCTTAATTTTGGTATTACTGTTATTATTTTCAAATTCCCCTGTCTGTCTCCCAGTTGATGGTTGATTTTTTTTTCATTGAACTACTCCTGATACTCCCAAAACAAAAATGTTTCATTCCAAAACACCAGTGTTTGATGGCATCAGCCAGCTAATAATAATTTTCTTTTGGTACTGCCTAGTTAGTCTATCTTGCAATGGAAAAAGAGCGGTGAAAAAATAGGTATTGAATGACCCAAAAAAAAGACTACATTCATTGAAAAAAGAACTATTTATCTTTTAAATTAGCATACTTAAGGTTTTTGTAAGATATTACTGACTTCTTGCTTAAAGCATCAGAAAACTGAAGCTTAACTATAATCATTATAAAGAGCTGATTCTTCAAAAGTCAAGCAATTAATTACTCAAGGAACATCACATGCCTTGTGTTTGCCATGTGCAAGGGGAGCTAAGAACCATTCTTATCTCTGATCCCTACAAAAACAGCTGGTAGGCAGGATTTGGCCCACAGGCAGACGTTTGCTGACTCCTGTGCTAAGCATACAAAGGAAAAGCAAAAATAGTCCCTACCTTCATGGAGCTTACATTCTAATGGGAGAGAGAACTGGTACATGAATTGGTACACAGATGATTAGTACAGAATAGATGAAATGTAGCCATGAAGGGGAAGATACATGCACACACATGTAAAATACAGACAAATAAATTCAGGGTAGTCATTTGATCTAGTATGATAAGGTAGGAAAACAGCTGGACTTGGAATCAAAGGATAGGAATTGAACCTATGATATAATTAGCATATGGAGCTCCTGGTGACACACTGATAAATTTCCTCTAATAATTCAGTTGACACCATCTCTGTAACTTACAATCTTAGAGAGTTGGCTGGAATGCTGAGAAGGCAAGGTGGGGGGAAGGATAGATACTTATTAAGTACCTACTATGTGCTAGATACTGTGCTAAGCACTTTATAAATATTCCATTTGATCTTCATAACAACCCTGGGAGGTAGGCAAAGTGCTGGCCCAGGGTAACATGGGGGACAGAGGTTCATGGTGTCAGAAGAAGCATATGAATTCACATCTCTAACCATTAGGCCATGTTGCTTCTCTTTTTGCTTAAAGAACCTGGATTCAAATCCCAACTCTGCTACTTAATGACCATCTGTACGATATCACGTAGGTCCCTTAATCTCTCTGAGACTCAGTTTCTTCCTCTGTAAAATGAGAAAATTCAACTAAATGATCTCTACAGCCCTTTCTAGCTCTAAATCTGTGACTGACCCTAATGACCTATAATTAGGCAGAAGTCACCATTAGAGATCACACGGTCTGTACTCTACACGCTATTCAAACACTATTCAAAACCTGAAAACAAAACGCAAGTCTCACAGGGATCAGAATTCCCTTTTTGTACCAATGTTGAAAAACTACTCTGGTTCAAGATTTGACTTGTCTTTCCTGCCCCCTCCCCCTTTTCTTACTCTTTCAAAAGTAAATCACTTGCAATCAGTGATTTTATTGTTTTTATTCTGTGATTTTCTTAGAGCAATAGTCTCTTAAAACATCAGCAGCGTCTCTTAAAAGCAGAACATAGATTCTCCCAACCCTACCTTATTATTTTGCTCCCTGGTCCCCCAAATCTATCAGTGAAGTGACATAAGTCTTGATATAGACCAAGACTCTTTCCATAATCCCCATAGGGAAGCACACTCATCTTTTAAACAATTCTGTCAACCCAGATTTATCTCCATGGGAGAAGGAGTATAAAGCATCGTTTACATAAATAACATCGAGCTCTGAGTTGGACAACTCTCAGAGATGAGTAACTGTACTGAAGAGGAGCGATTAAATCAATCACCAACCCTCAGACAATCAGACATGCGGTGACTACGGCCATACACGGCCTGATCACGGCATAATCTCTCTCGGCTGCTTGATGAGGGAACAAAATATGCCTGTTCATTGAACAGCTGCTTCCATAAGGAATGCAATAATGAAAAAATCTCCCAGAAACTTCCAATGCTCACACATGAAAACAAGATTTCCAGAGAGAAAATTAAAATGCCAACAAGATTTACACATACCTATGCAGATGTTCCAGGGTCCACATCTCTAAAACACTTTCCATTACTGTTAATGTAGGGGGGAGAGACCCATCTTTGAAGGGGACAGTTATTGAAACATAAAGGTTACAAGCAAGACTATATTTTTAGCATTTAATTCCAAAATGAAAATGGAAGGAAACAAAGAGAATGTTGTCCAAATGTGTGAACTGCTTGAGGGCAGGAATTGTCTTTTGCTTCATTTTGTATCCCTAGTACTTAGCACATTCCTTAGCATATGGTAGATATGTAATAAATGTTTATTGATTGGTTGATATTGATTGAAACACACTAGAAGTAACAATCTAACTTTTCATGGGTTCCGTGAATAGATTTTCCCACAGTAGTGTATCTTTACCATGGTTGCTTTCCTTGGTACTATGAAAATTGAAATGACATTTTTCAACAGAAAACACTGAGATAAGGACAAGGGAAGTACCAGACAGTGGAGGAAAGACTTGAAGCAAGGTCTTCTGACTCCAAATTAAAGGTTCTTCCCAGCATCAGCCTTCTTTGAAACAACTAGATTCTAGTCATTGCTTTGCCATAGAGTGTGATCACAGACAAGTCCATTGGGACCCGGGAGCTTGACTGTTTTTTGGCCTCAGTCTTATTATGCCTTCTATATGAAACCTGACAAAATAAATACACAATTTAACTCTAGAGAATGATGTACTTAATGAGGACTAGGAAGCACAGAGACTATCTGGAAATTCTTAAATATACAATCAATCTACTATCAGGTACTTATCGTAGAAATGATCAAAAATAGCAAAGAACAAAGAAACCTATGAAAAATTTTCTCCCACATAATAAAAATAGGATCTTTAACTGTACCAAAATATATAAAATGTACAATTAGTAATAGATCGATAGATAAATATCTTTCCTTGACTCAGTGAAGTCTGCTTGGAATTTCCAACTCTGAGGAGAGAGAGAAAGAGAGACAGAGACAAAGGGAGAAAAAGAATTAGGGAAACTAGAAAACCAGACCTCTTCCATTTACTGAAGTTGTAGAGTTGGGAAAGAGTCACTTCAAGGTGTTGCTTTCTCAAGGCCTATTGGAAAAGAACAGGTCTGGAGCATAGTAAAGTCAGGGGACTTCTACTTCCTTGGCCACTGGGAAATGAAAAGAAATGTACAAGCAAAGGTACAAGAGTGTTGTCTTTGCTCACAGTTGCCATTTCCTCATTTACTGATATATTACAATCTTTTTTCCTACCCTACCACTAGAATGAAATCACTCTCTCCAAAATTGACAATGACATTTAACCGTCAAATTCAATTGTCCTTGCATGATGTTTATGTTTCACAACCTCTCTGAAGCACTTGTCAGTAACATCCTACTATTGGACTCATTCTTGGAGGCTTTCCTTTCTCAGTGTCTATCATGTCGTATTCTCCTGGAGCTCCTCCTACCTGCCTAACCGCTACAGCTCAGTCTTCCTTGTTGGAACATCTTGCTCCTCTCACTTGCTAAAGTATGGATTTTCTTCAAAGCTCTATACTTGGCTCTTTTTCTCTCTTCATAACTTTCTACACTCTTCTCCTTAGTAATCCTATCAACTCTTGTGGTTTTAATTTTTAGCATTATGCATGGACTCCCAAAATATGTAATCGGTCCTAACCTCTCTGCTCAATTCCAGTCCCATCTAACCAACTGCCTCCTAGGAATCTCTACCTGGATCAGGAGGAAGAATCATCTTCATTCTCATCATCACATCCAAAAAGGAACTATTAATATTTTCCTCAAACCCATTCACTCTACTTCCAGAATTCTCCATTTGTGTTGCTGGCATAGCCATTCTTCCAGTCACCTAGGACTGTGGTTTTGAAATTATACATACATATGTGTGTGTGTATGTATATGTATATATGTGTGTTTGTATATATATATATATATATTACATATATATATATATATATATATATATTTCTCTCACCTTTTCCTTCAATTCCTATAACCAATGAGTTTCCAAGTCATCCCAATTATTCCCCAAAAAGAGTTCTCACATCCATACAGTCTCTACCCTAGTTTAGTCCCTTACTACCTCTCACCAGTCTCACTTGGACTGTTGTAATAGCTTCCTAATTAGGCATCTTGCCTCAAGATTCTCCTTTCTCCTGTTTTCAGTCTAGCCTTCATGTAACTACCAAATGTATATTCCTAAAACAGAAGTATGACCTTATCACCTTCTCCCCAACTGAAAAATCTTCAATGATTTCTAATTGCCATTAAGATAGCCTGCAAACTTCTTAGGTTTTCATTTTAAACCATACACATTAAACATCCTACCAACCTTAATGGTTTTATTTCATGTTACACCATGTCACACCTAGATTATTACAATAGGCTTCTGTTTGATATCTCTTCCTTGAGTTTCTCCCCCACTCCAGTCCATCTGCCATTCAGCTGTCAGTGATCTTCTGAATGCACAAGGTTAACTACAGCACCCACACACACACACACACACACACATGCAAACCTATGCGTGTGCGCAAGCACTTGCCCATACACTCAATAAACTACAGGGTCTTCCTCTCACCTTTAGAATCAAATATAAAATCCTCTGGCATTGAAAGCCCTTCATAATCTGTCCCCACATATATACCTCTCCAGTCTTCCTACATCCTGAACCATCTACTCAACAGATTCTATGGTCCAATGACATTGGCCTCTCCATTGTTACTCAAGCAAGACATTCGATCTTGACACCTTCTTGCTCCTTGAATCAAGATAGACCCACAAAAGAGTCTGTCCCTCACCCTCCTAGTTCACAATTACAGGGATGTTGTCTAAACAGATCATGTGATTAAGAGGGCAAAACTTTCCACTGTCCAAATGAGTAGACCACCTTGTTTCAAGGATATGGTCCCAAGAAGTCAAGTGGACTGAAATGAGAGAAAGAAAATGCCTGAGTCCAGGCATTTTCACTGGTTATTCCCCACGTCTGGAATGCTCTCCTTTCTCATCTCTACCCCCTGGCATCTCTGGCTTCCTTCAGGTCCCAACTACAGTTTCATCTACAGTTTCACCTACCTTTCATGATTCCCCTTTATTCTAGTACCTTCCCTCTTTTGTTTATTTATCCTGTATATAGCTTATTTACACATAATTGTTGCATCTTGTGTCCCATATTAGAGTGAGTTCCTTGAGGGCAGGGAAAATCTTTTACCTTTGTGTATATGATATATCTTCTAGTAGAGTATAAGCTCCTTGAAGTAATGTACTAGTTTGGCTTTGACTTTGTATTCCCAACATATAGGTTAGTTTCTAGCACATATTGGGCATTTAATAAATGTGTGTTGAATCAAATTGAGTTGAGACCACTGCTCCTATTGCAAGAGAGGAAAACAAGAAGCAAGTTTGGTTGGGAGCCAAACTGTGAAATCACTGCCTAGGAGTCCTGGTCCATCCAGGTCACATGGTGTACCAATAAGAGTCAAAGCTATATCTCAGGTTTACTCCCAAAGTAGGTTGTAACAGAAGGAGTCAGTTTGGAATGAAGGGAACTGATGCCATTATATGAATGGGAAATTCCCTACCTGAGTTCAGTGCACTTGACTCCTTGGGACCACATCATTGAATCAAGAAAATTCTACTCAATTAGAAAGTGGAAAAGTGTTGTCCCCTTAATCTCATGACCTATATGGAGAACATGGTGGTAATTGTGAGCTAGAAGAGTGAGAGGCAGACTGTTTTATGGGCCCCTCATAATGCAAACAGCAATAAGGTGTCAGGTACAAACTATGACATGACCAAGGAAAGTAGGGAGCTTAAGCCATCTCATACCAAGCAAGGCATTCCCAACATCTTTCTTACTTTAGCAAAATAATAAGCTGGCCTAATGGTTTCCCTTCTCATTGTTTCTTTTATAAATTAGTCAATCTGTGAAAGAGTTCTGACAGTCTTTAGGGGAGATAGATGTTGATTAACAAAGGAAAGTTGATCTAGGACAAGACTGTCAAATTGAAATAGAAATAGGGGTGAAAAAATAGGGGTACGTAAGGATTCCTGTGGACTAAATATTTACTTAGAAAACCACATATTAACATTATCTCTGATGTTCTATTATATATTGACCTTGTTAAATACTTCCCAGTTACATTTTAATATGGTTCCAGTGGAACTTTGGAATATTGGTGGCAGTGTTTGATACTTCCAATCTAAGAGACTGGTAATAAAAAAAAACTGAGAATTTGAAAGAATTCCAAACTTTATCTGGCCAGTACAAAAGAGATAACAAAGCTCTTGTGTTTTAGATCTCTGGTCTTTCCTGGGGACCACTAACAGAGCAAGAATCATCTAAGGAGATTCAAAAGAAATAGTAAAGTATAAGAAATTTATAAGAGCATGGGCTTAGAAAGTTAGAGGAACATAGAAACTATTTTATCTAAATTCCCAGGATTCTGAGGGACATGATGTCCACTAAGTGGTATATGTATAACTCCAGGGAGTATATAGATGTTTATTGACAGGATCTAGATTTTGCTCACTTTGGATCCAAAGTTCCTTCCATTATATAATACTGATTTTTGTGAATTAATATTTTTGGACATGAGGTTTCACAAAT
This sequence comes from Vombatus ursinus, assembly GCF_900497805.2. NCBI lineage: Eukaryota > Metazoa > Chordata > Mammalia > Diprotodontia > Vombatidae > Vombatus > Vombatus ursinus. Next base: position 12,807,737 of record NW_020950239.1, on the reverse strand, counting down.
GAAGCTCTATGCCCTCCCACCCTGGTACATGTTGGTTGTCCCAAGAAACTCCAATTTCCCTTCTCCTGAAACAGTGTTGTTATATGGAAGTACAACCAGCTCTGAGAGGAAATCATCACCCTGTTGGCAGTTGTTTTCTCAGTCCTGTCAGATTCTTCATGACCTCATTTGAGGTTTTCTTGGCAAAAATACTGGAGTGGTTTGTCATTTCCTTCTCCAGCTCATTTTACAGATGAGGAAACTGAGGCAAACAGGGTGAAGTGACTTGCCCAGAGTCACACAGCTAGTAAGTGTCTGAGGCCATCTTCTCAGGAAGATGAATCTTTCTGACTCTACATCCCACACTCTATCCACTGTACCCTCTAGCTGCTCTTAATTAAGGGAATACATAGCCACAATCTTATCTTGGCTAGAAATGGAGGGAAAGAGAGAGAGAGAGAGAGAGAGAGAGAGAGAGAGAGAGAGAATAATATATTCATAGAATTTGGACTTTGGTTGAGTAGCATAGAGAAGACATTGTAGGTGAAAAGAGAATGAAATAAAGTTGATAGAAGTAAATATGAATTTAAGAGTCATAACTTCAGGAAAAAAATTTCATAGACAGTAATTCAAATAGGATGTGATTAGGTTGGAATATTGATGTGGTCTAGGAAATGATTAGTTGGTTGATTTAGAAAATCATGGAAAGACAGACTTATGAAAGAAGATATCCACTTTCAGAGAAAGAGATGACAAGTGGAAACACACATAATATTGTCATATATATGTATATGGATGTATATGTGCATATATGTATGTTTATAGATATGTATATATGTATATATATATTGCATGTAAAGATAATTTTCAACATTCACTTTTGACATTTATAAGATTTTGAGTTTCAAATTTTTTCTCCTTCCCAAGGTCCCTCCCCTCACCTCTCCCCAAGACAACAAGCAATCTGATACAGGTTAAGCATGTGTAATCATATTAAACATATTTCCACATTAGTCATGTTGTAAAAGAAGAATCAGAACAAAAGGGGAAAAAGGGGGAAAAAATGAAATTAGTATACTTCAATATGCATTCAGACACCATAGTTCCTTCTCTGGATGTAGACAACATTTTCCATCATGACTTTTTTGGAACTGTCTTGAATCATTGTATTGCTGAGAAGAGCTAAGTCAATCATAGTTGATCATCACATAATGTTGCTGTTATTCTGTACAATATTTTCCTGGTTCTGCTCACTTCACTTAGTTATCAGTCCATGTAAGTCTTTCCAGGTTTTTCTGAAATCTGACTACTCGTCATTTCTTATAGAACAATAGTATTCCATTACATTCATATGCCACAACTTGTTCAGATATTCCCCAATTGATAGACAACCCCTCAGTGTGAGATGTTCATCTATGCTTATTTTCTGCCATACTATTTTCTAGTTTTCCCAGCAGATTTTGTCAAATAGTGAGTTCTGATCCCAGAAGCTGGAGTCTTTGGATTTACCAAACAGATTACTATAGTCATTAACTATTGTGTCTTGTGTACCTAATCTATTCCCCTGATCCACTACTCTATTTCTTAGCCAGTACCAAGTAGTTTTGATGATTGCTGCTTTATAATATAGTTTTAAATATGGTACAAGTTGACCATCTTCCTTTGCATTTTTTTCATTAAATCCATTGATATTCTTGACCTTTTTTTCTTCCAGATAAATTTCATTATTATATTTTCTAGCTCTATAAAATAGTTTTTTTGGTAGTTTGATTGGTATGGAACTGAATAAGTAAATTAATTTAGGTAGAATTATCATTTTTATTATATTATTATTTTATTATATTAGCTCGGCCTACTCATGAACAACTGATATTTTTCCAGTTGCTTAGATCTGACTTTATTTGTGTAAAATGTGCTTGTAATTGTGTACATATAGGTCTTGGGTTTGGCTTGGCAAGTAGACTCCCAAATATTTTATGTTGTCTACAGTTATTTTAAATGGAATTTCTCTTCTATCTCTTCTTGCTGAGCTTTGTTGGTAATATATAGAAATGCTGATGAATTATGTGGATTTATCCTGCAACTTTGATAAAGTTCTTAATTATTTTAAGTATTTTTTTAAGTTGATTCCCTAGGATTCGCTAAGTATAACATCATATTATCTGCAAAGAGTGATAGTTACAAGTATTATCTTCTCATGTAGGAATGTAAACAATTTAACCTTATTGAATACCATGTTTTGTTTTGTTTTTTCTTTCTTGTTTGCCTTTTTATGGTTCTCTTTAGTCTTGTATTTGAAGATCCAGCTTTGTTCTTTTCATCAGGAAAGTCTGAAAGTCTCCTATTTCATTAAATATCCATCTTTTTCCCCTGAAAGATTATACTCAATTTTGCTGGGTAGTTGATTCTTGGTTGTAATCCAAGCTCTTTTCCCTTCCAGAATGTTATATTCCAAGTCTTCTGATTCTTTAATGTAGAAGCTGCTAAGTCCTGTGTAATCCTGACTGTGGCTCCTGGATACTTGAATTGTTTCTTTCTGCTTGCTTGCAGTATTTTCTTTTTGACCTGATAGTTGTGGAATTTGGCAACCGAATGAAGCAAGTTCAAGCTCGGAAGAGGAAAGGATCATTTAGGGTGCATTGTTCATGTGTGTGACTGATGAGGGATGGAACCTAGGGCCCATGAGAGGATCAGGAGATGAAACTAACATGGGCATAGGGTATCTAGACCTGCCCTCTGGCCTCCTGGAGCCCCAGAGTCCAAATCCAATCTGAGTCTTTGCCCTTACTGCTCTGGGGTCTGCTGTTGGCACCATCAATCATTGTTTTGGTGGTTCTTTAGTGCCATGGTAACGGTGAATGGTTGCTAAGAGACATGAAGCTAAGGGATAACATGGCACTTGTCTTCTGGAGTGTTAGAGAGTAGATGTTCATTTTAGGATCTCTTTCAGGAGGTGATTAATGTATTCTTTCAGTGACAATTTTACTCTCTGGTTCTAGGATATGATGGCAGTTTTCCTTGATAATTTTTTGAAAGATGCTTTCCAGGTTCTTTTTTTTTTTATCATGGCTCTCAGATAGTCCAATAATTCTTAAATTATCTCTCCTAGATCTATTTTCCCAGTCAGTTCTTTTTCCAATGAGGTATTTTAAGTTTTCTTCTATTTTTTCATTCTTTTGATTTTGTTTGTTGGATTCTTGATGTCTCATAGAGTCCTTAGCTTCCACTTATCCAATTCTAATTTCTAAAGGATTATTTTCTTCAGTTAGCTTTTGTACTTCTTTTTCCATATGGCCAATTCTACTTTTTAAGGAGTTGTTTTCTTCAGTCAATTTTTGTGCTTCCTTTTCTAAACTGTTGACTCTTTTTTCATAATTCTCTTGCATGTCTCATTTCTTTTCTCCATTTTTCTTCTACCTCTCTTGATTTTTAAAATCCTTTTTGAGCTCTTCCAAGAGGACTTTTTGGGATTAAGACCAATTCATGCTCCCCTTTGAGTTTCCCCAAGCAAAATGTCCTTCAAAATCCAATACAAAGAGTAGTTAAATTTAATAACTTCAGTGACAAACCACAAATTTTGCAAGTATTCTGAAGAAATTATTTGATTATATTTCCTCCAAATGTGGAAAAAGTATGTTAATCCCTACTGCCCATCAAGGATGGCAGGGCAGGGTGAAGCCTGCAGGAAGAAATGAAAGTGGTCAAAGGGGGGACCTAGAATCAGTCACCTGGAAAAGGTTCTTTTCTCAGAGGTGATGGATGGAGTGATGCTGAAGAACATCCCCATGGGGAAGAAACTAAAATTCTGAGGTAGGAAATGGGAACCTCATGATGATAAGATTTGTCATGAAAAATGTGTTCATTGAAAGGCCACCCTCTCTGGAAGATGATTGCACCACAATAGGAAGTTTTCTGCCTCCAGAGAAGTAATGTAAGTATTCCTGGGGGTAAGTGGCACAGAAAACATAGAGCCAGAAGAAGGGAGATTTATCCTTGGAAATGAAGCCAAACTACGGAGCGGTTAAAGGTCAGACTCTTGATTTAGGGCTCAGACTAACTGCTACCATGCTGTATGATTTCCACTTGACATTGTTTTCTTTATGAATTGATATTTCTGAGAGTGAGGCATAGTGGGGGGGGGGGATTAAAGGAAGGTGGAACAAAATTTACAAAAGCAATTACACAGAAGTGTGGGAAAGATTTTTTTGTACTTTTTCCCCTTTCTCTCTCTTCTTCCTCCCACATGGATCCATGTCCACAGAAAGACCAGACCAGAAGTATACTACACTGCCAGTAGGATTAGAGGGCCTGAACAAATAGGAAATAACCTATGCATCTAGGAGTAAAAGTCATCTGACAAAAGGCAGCTTTGGGGAATATGAACCTTTGTAACAGAGAGAAGTGATTCCCCAAAAGTCTGTTTCTGGCTTAAGGTAGCCCTTATGAGTTTCCCCTCTCTCCAGTGCTGAGTGGATAAGTGTCTTTCTAAGGTTCATAGGCAACACTTCTCACCATCATATGTCACAATCCCTAAAGCTGCTATCATCCATTTGGAACTATCTTTCCACTTCTATCTTAAAGTACTTCTGCCAAGAGATTTTATTGTCAACTTCAATTATCAATGGGAGTCTTGATGGCTTTGATTTACCTCTTGAACTCATCATGAACTTCTCTATCATTCTTTGTGTCATTTTAATTCTCAATTCTTTGGATACTGTTATGTTCCTTTTCTCATAACCAGACAATATCAGAAAAATATTGGCCTTAAAAAAGATAGGCCTGTGTTCCCGGGAGAAGTTTGAGGTCATTAAAGGAGCTTCACAGCTTCCTAAAGGCATTCAAAACTGTTCCTCCTGTTTATTTTTTGGGCCACCTCATTATTCATTTGCATTCTTTATTCCAAATACTTATAGAGATAAGCTCTATATGTTGTCCATCCAATTGCATGTCATAATCTGGGCATTAGAAATTATTTATCCACTTAATCTTTCTGTGTAGCTATCAGGTCAAACTCTTGGGTAGTTTAGGTGTCTTCCAAGAGGTTCCACAATATTCCAGGGCTTGATGCCACAAGCATGATGCTATCTGCAAACAGAAGTATCTGGAAGACCTAACCATCCATCAGAAATCAATTACCTACATGTTCCCTGCTAATACCTTCATTGAGTGTATTTCCAACTACTATACAGATGAATCTCATTAAGATTTTTTTCTAGTTGGGAATATAGAGTAGGCATATAGATTAGTAACTACATTTTATATATATATATATATATATATATATATACACATATATATATATACACATATATATGTATGTATATATGTATAAATACATATATTTTTTTGTTTGCAACCTCCCCCCAACTGAGACAACAAACATTTTGATATACTTTATACATGTTCAATCATGTAAAACATATTACCATATTAGTCATGCTGTGAAAGACGACACAGACCCAAAGGAAAAAAAAAACAAAAAAAATACAGAAAGTGAAAAATAGTAAGCTTCCAGTTGTATTTAGACTCCATCAGTTCTTTTTCTGGAGGTAGATAGCATTTTTCATTGGACCATTGTATTTCTGAGAATAGTTAAGTGATTCATGGTTGATCATTGTATAGTATTGCTGTTACTATGTACAATGTCCTGGTTCTGCTCAATTAATTTTGTATCAGTTCATATAAGTCTTTCCAGATTTTTCTGAAATCAACCTGCTTGTCATTTCTTATAGCATAGTAATATTCCATTACAATCATTTATCCCAATTTGTCCAGCCATTCCCCAATTGATGGACATCCCTTCAATTTCCAGTTCTTTGCCACCACAAAAAGAGCTGCTATATTTTTGTACGATAGGTCCTTTCCCCCCTTTTTTTGTATGATCACTTTTTTTAGGCAATTAGGATTAAGCAATTTGCCCAGGGTCACACAGTTCACAAGTGTTGTGTTTGTTCTTAGGCCCGATTTGAACTCAGGTCCTCCTGACTTCAGGGCCAGTCAAGTGCTGTATGATCACTTTTTTAAGCGCTAGTGAGGTACAAGGTATCTCCCATGTCTTTTATAGCTGCTTCTTCTTCAGATAACTTGTGAATCAATCCTTCCACAACCTTACAATTGTTTCTACCTTCAGAGATCCATTTCCTTTATATATGTTTAGTGAAATCCAACTCTTGTTCCCATCTTTGTTCTTTTTAGTGCAGTTTTTACCTCCCCATGAGCATATCTTGTGCTATGATGTTTGAGTCAAAGTGTGGTATCCCTGATTGTGAAAATATTTTATTACAAACCACTTTGGAGATTTTTTCATTTTTTTCTATTTGTTATCACTTTCATTTTCATTCTAGACATAATTATCATAAAATTCATCAGAGGAACAAAAAAAAAGGCAAGAATTCCTAAGGAATTAATGAAAATATGGAATGAAGAGGGTTAAACATTACAAGGTTTAAAATTAAATTATAAAGCATCATTATCACAAACTATTTACTACTGATTTAAAAGTAGGAAAGTATACAAGATGACTAGATTAAGTAATCAAGAAGTCAAAGTAAATGAATAGAGGAACTCAAAGCATAATAAACCCAATATCAATCACTTTCCTGACTATTTGATAAGGACTGCTGGAAAAACTGGAAAACAGTTTGGTAGAAAACCAAATAATGATCCAGAAATCCAATGAGAAACTATAGTGACATCTTTCACCTCAGATCTACACAAAAAGTCAGCCAGAAGTATGGGGCAAGAGGAAAACGGTCTCTTCTAGCAAAGTGAATACCAGCATGAACAAATGCATTCATTTTCTGTCATCCATGCTAATAGAGAGGACAAACCATGAAAAATGGTCATGGATTCTACTCAGCATGAATTATTTAAGCACCTTCTTTGCTCCAGGAACTGTTCTAGGTATCAAGGACACTTTGATACTTCAGTGAACCTGTGATCTGTGATTTGTGATTTCATTCATGTGGCTAATTTTCTCAAAGGTTCATCATCTAACAACAGTAAATACTCAGACCATGGTATTATTCCATTATTGACAACCATTAGGTCATTACCAAGCACATTACTAGAAAAATATTTGTCTGAAAATTATTGGGTGTTGTGTGAGCATTTGATCTTCCATCTTCAAGATTCTCCCCCAATAAGATCTCTCCAGTGTTTATATTAAAATCATACAAGATTCAGTGATTCAGTAAACACTTTTGAAGTGTCTACTTTGTACCAGGCATCATGCTAAGCACTGATGATACAAGAACTGATTCTGCTCTCAAGGAACTCACAGTCTGATGGGAGGAGACGACACAGAAACAACTATATGCAAACAAGATATATGCACAGGGGGGCAGCTAGGTGGTGCAGTGGTAGAGCACCAGCCCTGGAGTCAGAAGGACCTGAGTTCAAATCCAGCCTCACATACTTGATACTTACTAGCTGTGTGACCCTGGGCAAATCACTTAACCCCAGTGCCTAACCCCCCTCCAAAAAAAAGATAAAATGGGCAAGATATATGCACATTAAATTGGAAACAATCAACAAAGGGGAGGCATTAGAATTCAAGGAAAAAATAAAAGTAAATTTAAAATTAAATTTAAAAAACTAAATTAAATTTTAAAACTGAATTAAACTTTTAAATTTTTAAAATTAAAGGGAAAAGCCTTCTTTTAAAAGATGGGATTTTATCTAGGAGCTGAGGGAAGCCAGGAAATCCAAGGGGTGATGAGGAGGAAGAGAATTCTAGGCATGAGGCATAGAGAGTAAAAATGGCTAGAAGTCATGCTTGAAAGATGTGACAATAGAAATGACTTCAACAACTTTCTGCTTATTAATATCAAGAAAAATCTAAAATGGAAATATACTTGTTAAAGGTATTTGCCACTTTAATGAAAATTAGCTTTGGACAAATTGCTACGAAAAGTATTCCCTTTGATGGCCAGGTCCTTCAGATACTGCTCTTTGTGGGTAAAATAATGTTCATTGAGTTAAGCTCTGAAACATTGCAGGAGTATTCTAAATGAGATCCATAATCACACAAAAGAGTCACGAATGAATGAAAAAGTATTTATGAGGCTCTTAATTTGTTCAAAACACTGCATTGTCAGGAACATAAGATAGTCCCCACTCTCAAAGAGCTTACAATCTACTAGGGAGAGACAACATATTTAGGAAGGTTCATTTTCAGGACAGGTGAAGAGGTCTAGTGGTACTTAGGGCAGAATGGCAAGGCAAATTATAATGTGTGTTCTTTCATGCCATTTCCATTAATAAAACCATAATTGTTTATATGTTAAATACTGCCACTAGATCCTAAGGTGAAATTTTTCTTTTCTAAGTCTTCAGTAACTATGGATGCTGAGTAGGCAGGGACCTCCTTGGGACCTGAAGAGACAGGTGAGAGCTCACATCTATACAAGGGTTTTTGGGTGCAGGAACTAGCCTGGAAATAGGGTAGGTAGCCTGGGGGAACATTGCTATTCCTACGTCTCTTAAGCCTACTTGCCCATTGGTAACAAACAGTTGGTAATGGTGGGAATGATGGGTTACTTCTCCACAAGAGATTCTCCTCTGGATGATAGCTGCAGGGAAGAGGTGGTTTGGGGCCAGGACAGTGGTGGGATAGCATAGATATTCCTGGTGCTATTGGATACTAGATCCTGGGCTGTCTCCACTGTGATCTGAAGGAAACTGGTGATTAAGGTGGTGGCAGTGGTTTGACAGCAAGGTTGTAATGCTTTTTGGTTCCCCTCTTGGATTTTTACCATTCCATCTAGAGAGAAATCATTTTCAGTTATATCAACAACTTCAGCATTACGTATCCATTATCTGTCTTTATTATTGGCTTTTTGAAGTGATATCTGAGGGTAGGTGCTAAATGTTTATAATCTGCAGTTCCTTTGGTTTATTTGCGTAATCTGTATTGATTATTAGGCTGAGGTTACTAAAGTACAACCATAATTTCCTATGGCAAAGACCCACTCCTAATTGCTGTCATAAGCACATGTATTCCCCAAAACAAATCTACATAATTCAGTCATTTTTAAAATATTTCTTTGTAGATATATTTGTTCCTCATTACACTATACTCCTAAATGCCTTTGTTTATTGCTAATGTTGGCTACTACTTAAAGGTTAAAGAGAATCACACTGATGGGGGCTTGTGAGCTACAGTTTTAGGAGCACCTAACCATAATTTATCCTAGCAACTTTGAGCAATCACAACCATAGATACAACTTGCCCAAGCTAGCTTAGCTAAAGAAGTAAGGCACTCTGAGATACAAGAGCAGCATATGACAGGCAAGTCAAACCACCACCATTACGTTTACCATCATCTCCCCTAACATCCTGATGAAGATCTGAAGAGCCTTGGGAATAGCAATCTTTCCAACCCAGTACCAACACCCACCATCCTTTTGGAGATGCAGCCTGGCATTGCTCCTGCAAGTGCTACAACCACAGCTACTGAAGACTCAAAAAAGAAAAATCTTGTCCACCAAAATCCTTGGTACTGTCAAATGATTCCATATCAGAAACTTATAAGATTTTTTATCAATCAATGATATTACCATCTGCTTTGCTGCAGCACTCTAAAGACCTTGGGGATAAGGGAAAGGGAAGGGAATAAGTACTTATTATGTACCTACTATGTACTAGCACTGTGCGAAACACTTTGCAAAGATCATCTCATTTGATCTTCACAACAACTCTGTAAAGTAGGTGTTGTTATTATTCCCATTCTACAGATTAGGAAATTGAGACTTGAAAATGACTTGTTCATGATTGCACAGTTAATAAATGCCTGAGACTAGATTTAAACTCAGGTCTAACAGGGTTTAACTCCAAGCTGGCACTCTGATTTGCAGCTGAAACTTTTCTAATAAGTTATCTCTACTGTAAAATGTGAGCTCTTTGAGAGCAAGCACTGTCTTATTTTTCTACTTGTATCCCCAACTCTTAATTCAATAATTAATACAGACTTTGTACATAGTAAGCTCTTAATAAATGTTTTCTTCATTCATTGAAATCTGAGTGACAAATTGAAGAGATAACACTGAGGGAATGTTACACTGTGATGGCTTTGGTCTTGATATATTTGGATCCCCTATGTATTTTCAGGTACCCTGTGTAAAAATTCTCCACAGAAGACTATCATTCTTGGATATCTTAGTACTGGAGAAATCCAAGAGAGAAAATTTTGTACTTTTTTTTTGTTTTAGATTGTAATTGGAAGCTCAGTTTTCTTTATAATTTCTTTGAGATAACCTCAAAGAAAAGATGCTCATTATCATTACTTATATTTGACATAGTGCTAGAAATTCTATCTATAACAATAACAAAATAATAAAAACAAAGACAATAAGAAATTAAGGGAATAAGCTTTGGGAAAGGCAAAACAAAACCTTTTCACAGTTTATATGAAGGTCTATCTAGAGAATACTAGTGAATCAACTAAAATTTCTTTGAGTCAGTCTATGTAGTAGAGTTTCAGGATACAAAATAAATCATTTGCCAGCATTTTCATATATTAATGACAATAACCACCAGAAAGAGATAGAATTATTTTTAATTCCCTCAAAGTAAGTATGGAATATATAAAATATTAAGGAGTTTTTTCTGAGACACCCACAAGAACCATATTAATTCAACTATAAAATATTCTTTACAGAAATACAAATGTAAATAAATGGGAGAATATCAATAGTTCAAGAATAAACCAAGCCAACAGTAAAAAAGATACTACTGCCTAAATTCACTCACTTATTCTGTGCCACAACAATCACATCATCAAAGGATTATTTTGTAAAACTGATGAAAATTCTTCTGGAAGAATAAAAGTCAAGAATACCAAAAGAAATAATGAAAAAAGTGGGAGGGAAGAGTGCCTAGCAGTTTCATACCTTATACCATACTATTAATGAAACATTATTCACTAAAACTATTGAGTATTGGTTTTAAACAGAGAAGTCAATCAGTGTAATGGTTTAGGTATATAACTTGCAGAGAAAAAAATGGAGATAATACCTTAGTAGTTGAAAAACCTGAAGACCTTAGCAACTAAGACAATGACTTTTCTTTTTTCTATTCAGCTAAAAATAAAAAGAATTAGAGCAGGCATGAAGTCCATCAGAAATTAGGCATAGACAAATATGGCACACCACATACCAACATATACTCTAAGTCCATCTATGATATAGACATTAAAATGCTGTTTCATAAACAAATTAGGAAAACAAGGAATCTGACCTTTCAGAACTCTGGACTGGGATGAATACATAACCAAACAAAGGACCAAAAGAATTGTAGAAAATAAAAAGCAAAATTGTGAGGAAATAAAATTTTAAAAGCCAGTATCTTCTAGTGTACTTCTAGTGCTGAGAAAATACATCTACTCCCTACTTTACAAAAGAAAGGAACTATGTGGAAAATTGTATATACTGTCAGACTTGGCTGATGTGTTTTACTGAACTGATTTTCTTTTATTTTGTTACGAGGAATGCCTCATTGGGTACCAGAATAGGGAAAGCTATATTGGGAAATGAAGGTGATGTCAAAACAACAGATCAAAACATTCTTAAGTGAAGAAAGATATTCAGGATGGAAAGAAACATTTGGAGAGGAAATGTAGTGTATTAGAAAGCATACTGAATGACAATAAGACCTGGTGCCTAAACATGACTACCAATATGAGCCACATTAGGCAACTCATTCTATTTCTTGCTTTTAGTTTACTCATCTGTAAAACAAAAGGGTTAGATTAAGTTAAGTCTCTGAAACTTTGAAATATGATATTTTTAATCTCTATTGACCCCTAGGAATTTTAAGATGCCTTTGCTGGAATTGAACCTCATATTCCCACTCAATGACATGTCAGGTGACTGTTGCTCAAATTGGAGTTTGAGCCCCAAGTTTCTCTTTGGATTACAGTACACCACTGTGCTCCAGGCCCCTAGTCTGACTTTTCTCCATATCAGCTATTCTCTGTCACCATGAATGACAGAAGTAAATTAAAATGTCTTAAATAGCAACAATAAAATTTTAGATAAGTGGAAGACTAAAAATGCTTAAAGATGGCTGAGCTAGGTGGAGCAATAGATAAGAGTTCCTGGCCTGGAGTCAATCTTCCTGCATTCAAGTCTAGTGGTATGGCCCTGGGCAAATCACTTAACCTTGTTTGCCTCAGTTTCCTTATCTGTAAAATGAGCTAGAGAAGGAAATGGCAAACCACTTCAGTATCTTTAACCAAGAAAACCCCAAAATGGGATCACAAAGAGTTGGACACAACTGAAAAAATAAAATCAACCAGCATTTCTTTACCTTGTTCCTTTGATAACCTATTTGCCTAGAGTGGTTTAGTCAGAGCCAGAAGGTAAAGTGGGTAGGTTGTTAAGTAGATTGGTATAGATGTGGGCAGGTAAGTATGTAGGTAGGTAAAGCATTTGAAGTTTACTATGTGACAGGATTTGTGCTAAGCCCAGATGATACAAATACATCTGCCTCAATACATTAAGCCTCTGCCCTTAAGTAGTTTGCATTCCAATGGAGAAAGTCAATTTATAAGGGTACCCAAAAAAAGATAGGGTAGTAGAAACTTCATTGATTGGGGCAAGGAGACTGAAGGAAATGGCTTAGAGGCCCGGTTATTTTCAAGATAAAGCAATTATCAGCTGGAAGAGCCTTGGGTGGAGTCCAAGTTTCAAGGGAAAAAGGAGACATTTAATCCTATGGCTCTAGGCCTCCCTAACCTGAAACCATTTTTGCTTTCAATAGAGAAGTTAGTCCAGAAGTGAAGCAGTAATGAGGATTTTACATAAGGAAGAGCTCCAGGGAGTCATTAGCTGCTCAACATTTTCTTGTCAATAAAATTGATAAGATATGAAAAGGTATGAGAAGTGAAATAGCTGTCTTTTGGTCCCTAGTTTTTCAAAGCCATTTGTAGTAATTGAGTTTAATGCTTCTATGACAATGAGTAAACTAAGTTGGTGTCTTTGAGCCCGTCTCACTCCCCACTGATGTCCCTGTCTCTTTGCCAGGCCTTGAGGTAACTGGCAGTTTTCCTCTTGGCTGTAAAAGAGAAACTAGGCAAGAGGGAGAAATAGAGATGGAGACAGAGGGAAAGTGAGGAAACAGAGACAGAGACAGAGACAGTGGTAAGTCAGAAATAATACAGAGAGATAGAGACAAAGATGAAAAGGTACATACAGACATGCAGACAGTCTTTGTGTCTATAGATCATATGTGTTCAGGAAATCTGGACCTAATTCACCTCCTCCAGTCAGAAATATTTACTCCTGGTGCTATGGAATAAGCAAATTTCTGATAGAGTGGATCAAATTATGCCAAGTGCCCAAATGGTGCGTGTGAATTCATCCATAGGATTACCATTTTGAGATTCAAAATTTCTTTTGCATGCCCATTGAATTCTTTCCACCTGTATGAGAAAATGTTGTTTTTAAACGAATTCTCATTTTCTAATTTCCCAAGACCAACCTTTATTTTGACTCTCCCTGAAAAAGATTGAAAAACACAAAGTAATGCTATTAAATCTGTCTTATTTTTCCTATTTATCAACCTGAAGACCTATTTAGTCACTAGTCTCCTCTGAAAACATGTAATCCACTAACACATTTCACAAGCAGGAGAGAGTTAAAGAAAAAGACTTATTTTCTAAGACTTGGAACATTTGTCCTAATTTCACACCTTATGCTGCAGCTCAGTCAGAGCTTGAAAGGCAAAGCATGCCACAAGGAAACCAATGGCACCCTCACCTTTCCTTTTCCCTACACCTCACAAACCTTTCCAGCAAGAAGAGCTGCCATCATGGTCAGGAGCCTGGAGGCAGATGCTTGCTTGTCATTCAAACCCTGCTACAAACCTTATTTCCTGCATTCTTTCAGAGTCTCTTCTCTTGCAGATGGCAACAACAACAAACCTAGCTAAGTCACCATTCCAGCGACTCACTCACCAACTAGGGATTGAGTCAATGGCTCTGGAGGAGAGGGAATACAGAAGAATAAAACAAGACCTTCTCACGCTGTAAAGAGACGGCAAAACCACCTGAAGCCAATTCTGACTTAGGTGAGGAGCCCAACAAGATGGCATTTGTATGCCCTAGGCAAAGTGGGAGTGTCATTCTCCTTTGCTATCTGAAAATGATACCCCATTTATGTTACTATTCATAAGAAGGCTTCACTCTACAACATCTAACTACAGCAAAATAAAGTCATAGAATAAGCCATAGAGAGGTGGTATGTCTTAGTAAAAAGAGAATTGAAATTAAGAGTCGCAAGACCCAAGTCTAAAGTACCTCTCTTTATCTTACTTTTATCTATGGGACCTTGGGTAAGACACTGGGCCATCATCTTCTCATTAGCTAGTGATGTGGGAATTTGAGGATTTTTCAAATCTCTTATTTATTTTATTTTTAATTTATGGAATAAAACAATAATAAAAAAGAGAATTGCCCATGAAACTGCAAATCTATTATGTACAACTTGCTATTCCTATTAAATATATAATAAAGCTATCATGTAAATTTTTTTATTATTTTTCTTCCTTCCCCCCTCCCCACCCTAGAGATGGCTACCATTAGACACAAATATCAGGTCAATTCCAACTCCAAACCTGTGATCTTGTGTGTTTAGATGGCTATTAACTTTTAAATGTGTATATAAATACAGCCTTATTTAATCTTTAAAAAAAAAAGTGAAGGGGGATTGGGTGTGCAATGTCTATATCATCTCTGCCCATATTTAGTAGTCCCTCCTGACCCTCTATACTTACTTTCACAAGTCCAGGCCCTGTCTAGAAATTTTTGCTACTATAACAATAGGATTTTTTTTTTTTTGTAACTGGTGCTATTTAGCAGAGACCCAGAGAGGTGATAGCTGCTCCCATGGAGCTTGGGCACTATTCCCTTTATCTCTAGATAAAGAACTTAAAAGTCTGCTTGAAGTACAATGGTCTTTAAATTCCCTCACAATTATTCACAATTAATCCTAGATTTAGAACTGGAGGAAAGGGCAGTGGGGGGGGGGGGGGTGTCATTAAAGATTATTTAATCTAAAGTCTACATTTTACAGATGAGGAAATTGGCACTCTCCCTGATGGAGGAAGTGATTTGGCCCAGGTCTCATAGCTCATAAACAGCAAATTCCAGATTCAAACTCAGGTCCTTTGACTCCCAAAGATGCCCTATTGCCATGACACCAAGCTGCCCAGGGCAGAATTTCACTATCAGGTTCTTTGTTTCCTTTCAAATATAATAGACATAATCTCTAAGCTCCCATTCCACTAAAATTTGTCAAGGAAAAAAGGCCAATAGCAAACGGGAGAGGGGACATTTAGGGAACAGGAGGAATGAAGGCAGGGGGGCGGCAAAGTGACGGGGAATTTATGAGGCCAGAAGTGTAGGGTGCTCTCTATGCAAAGAAGCAAATGTAGCTCCTATAGAATTCATGTCTGGGTTTCAAGCAAAAACCAGACAAACTGGAAGAGAAGAGAGTGACAGAGCATGCTTAGATTCAGGGGTGGGGAACCTGCAGCCTCAAAGCCATATGTGGCCCTCTAGGTCCTCAAGTGTGGCCCTTTGACTGAAACCAAACTTCACAGAACAAAGCCCCTTAATAAAAGGATTTGTTCTGTAAAACCTGGACTCAATCAAAAGCCCACAGCCAAGGACCCAGAAATTCAAGTTTTAGGTCTAAGTTTTAGGTTCCCCACCCCTGAGTCCATCTGAAGTACCAGTGTAATATTTTTCATAATGTGGGTTTTTAATATTTTTTAAATCAAAATGAATTCAGCTATCTGATGTGGTATTCCCAGTGCTTACTACAGTGCCTGGCTCATAGTAGTCACTTAATAAATGTTTATCAGTTGATTGATTAGCACTACACTGGCCTATCTTATTTTAAGTAGTTGCTGAATAGATCTGCATGTCGTTTTGAGACTGTCAAAATATTTAAAACTCGTAGAAACTTTCAGACTTTAAAAACCATTACTATTTCCCCTTTCCTTACTATAATTTCCTATTTGCTCTGGTAACTCAGCAGAGACTAGAAGACATAAAACTAAAATGGAAAATACCAGGAGCAACAGAATTCTTTTGGCGCTTAATCACCAAGCTAATTTAATTATGATAAGTCCTCCTTGAGATGGCTTGACTCAAAACCAACATAATCCATTTATTATGGTATAGAAAGTCAGTTAGTGCAGTGGCAAAGACTCTTGGCCTTAGAATCAGGAGACCTGACTTTGATTCCCAACTCTGCCTTTTACTAGGTGATCCTGAAAAGGTTATTTAATTTCTTGGAGACCCTGTTTTCTCTTTTGCAGAATGGCAATAATAATATCTGTATTACCTCCTTCATGGCAAGGAAAATACTTTGTAAACCTTAGCAAGATGTTCTCAGATCTTTTGTGGAGTCTTAAGGAAAAATTCCAAATAGAAACTATGATACACTGTAAAAAGCTACCATGTTTATATTTTACAAAAACAAGTTTTTATCAAGCATATTTTAAATTATTTCTTTTAATTTTCTGTATTTTCTTTCTCTATCCAAGAATATAGCTTGAAAACATCTTCTGGAACCTGGAATTAGTTTATATACCCCTAGCCCCTAAAAATAACATCTTTAATCAAGACCAACAGGTTAATCCTGGCTTTTGAATCATAGTAATAAATTTTAAAAGTATATCCTTTGATTCATTTAAAATCTGGACATCCAGCTATAATCCTATAAAGCCACCAAGATTTTAGGTGGACAAAACAGGTAAATCAAACCTGAAATGAATGGATTAGCATACAAGGGCAGGTTACTGTACTATTCTTTTGTGTTAAGTAATAAACAGATTTTGTCGAATCTTGCTCTCTAATTCCCATCTGGAATAGCCTTACTCTGGAAATGAACAGGTTTGAAAGTATGCCTTTTTTTATGACATCTGTAAAGTAAAAAGCACCAATTGGAAAAGGCTTAATCCCTCATCCAACATCCAATTGTATGTACTTTGCATACAATCAGAACAGCTGATGAAAGTCAAATATCACAGATGTACAAATGGTTAGATTTGTATGTAGAATGGTTAGATTAAAAAGGGGGAGGGAGGCTCCCACTGGTTTAGCCTCCCTGTATTCTATCCTTTGCTCAATTTTGAGTTACATTCAGGTAGACAGTCAATATGGATTGACATCAATCTAGGTCATAAACTGGGGCAGATGATGTAAAATGATAACCCAGCTCAATTCCATGAACCTTCAAAGAGAATCATTTCTAATAGTATTTTCATGGGTATCGTGCTACATTTCAGTCTATATTAGTGTTTTATCTGTAGGGGAAATTATTATCTTTCAAATATAACAGCATTTTTAGGGATTTATTTTCAAGATCTCAAAAAGGGGACGTATTACCCCAAATGGAAAAGATCAAGGATGATGCTTTGATCCAATAAATGCAACTGAGATATAGACCTCTAGGTCCAAATAGTAACAACACACAAAAAAAATCAAATGACCCCATGTTCACCTTCTAATCTTGACAAAAATGTTCGAGAATGGTTGCATAGATACCAAAGGTGCATCCGTTGAAAATCCCAGAAGGCTCTTACCAATAATTATCTAAGAGCAGACTATATCTTCACAATTACCCAGCCAAGTGAGAGGTAGAAAAATATTGCTGTATCTAATGTTTGTTGATTTTTGAAGAGGGTTAGATTTAGCAAAGAAACACAGTTTTCGTGGCTTTTCTGAAGCAATGTACATACTTGATTAAACCAGGTTCATAGGAATACAACTTGTTCTGTGGTCCACTGACTATAGATATCAAGGAACTGCTTTGGAGGATATCATTGCAGAGTCCAAACAGAAACAGTATTCCTCAGCATGGTAAGGTTCTTCAGAGGTCATTGTATGTGTTGTGTTGAGTACAGAAAAAAAAAAGCTTTCTCAGGGAAAAATTTTTACAGTGTTCAGAAGATAGAGTTTTGCACCATCTGTGCCAGAAAAAAAATGGTTGAGGAAAACGCATATTGGACAGATTATGGCATGCAGCTGGATGGAAAGCCCATTGAGCTAGTCCATCCCTATCCTTATCCTTCACAGGAAGTACAGATGGGCAATGAGCTGTATTGCATTGGAAAATTCATACAGTGCTTCCAGTGATGCAAAGCTGCTTGACAATTCAAAAGTCCATCTCTTTAACACCAAGCTTTTTACAGGGACTTCATATTGCTAGGCATTACGAAAGTGCATGATTTTGGAAGAATTAAAATCATAGGTAATCCAAAGGACAATGGAAAGACACATCATGGGTGTAAGCAGGCTTCAGCTTGTTACTAATGGTGACATATGTGTGAGAAATGGTATAAAACACACATTCCAGGACACACATGTCAGGAAAATAGGGTGAATTTGTCATGAAGTACATGAGTATCGAAGATGGACAAACTTAAGTAGTTTAGAGTCACTAAAAGAACAAGAAGGCTCTAGGGTACTAAGTGGGTCTTCTATGTAAGTGGGACATATGGCAAGAAGAGAACTAGGATGAGTGTGGATTGTGGACCAAGAATTTAGTGATTTAGAAAATGGGTTTTGCATGAAACTCGAGAGTAGGCTATGTAATCAGGCACAAAGTCCTGGGCTTCCTGATCCTTAAAATTTGTGGGTCTTCCTGCAGTACTAAGAGATGGAAAAAAGGAATGAAATTCTTGGTTGCAGAGCTGAATTTCATTACATCATTGAGCATGGATTACAAATAACTCTTTACTCATATTGGGTCACTGGATAATATTTTTAGATTTGGGGATTCCTGGACCCCAACAAATCCCCATCTCTCCTCCTTCTTCCCACTCTATATGCACATAAACACAAAGTAAATTATAAAGGGTCTGGAGTGGGGGAACTAAGTCGAGTGTGATAGTTCAGGAATGCCCATTGTTTCTGAATTCAGCCTTATCAAACACTTTCAATCAATCAGTCAAGTAGGCATAATCAATGCTTATTGATCAAGTGATTCTTTTAGCACCTACTATGTACCAGACACTGTGATCCCCAGATAGCATCTTAAGACTTTCTCTTATTGTTGTCCAGTTCTGTCTGACTCTGCATGACCCCATGGACAAATCCATGGGGTTTTCTTGTCAAAGATACTGGAGTGGTTTGCTATATCTTTCTCTAGTGTGTCCCCATTTTATGGGTGAGGAACTGAGGCAAACAGGGATTAAGTTACTTGCCCAACTACCAAGTGTCTGAGGCCAGATTTGAAGTCAGGTCTTCCAGGCCTGGTGCTCTATCCACTGTGCCACCTAGCTGCTTATCTTACCTTGTATCAATGGAGGGCCAATTGAGGATTAAAAATATAGCTTATATCTTTCATTGCTCCTGGGTCCTGAGTTACAGGATGGCAGAGCTGTTATTATAGGAAAGGATCAAGCATTTATTAAATACCTACTGCATACTTGGCACTGTGCTAAGTGCTTTACAAATATTATCTTATTTGATCTTCACAACAACCTTGTGAGGTAAGTTCTAATAATAATAGCAATGATGATGACGATGATGATGATGAAGATGATAGCAAGTAATGTGTATAGTAATCTGAAGTCTGAAAAGCAATTTACATATCTCAAACTTCACAGCAACCCAGTGAAGCAAATTCTATTTTATCCCCCTTTGACAGGTGAGAAAAATTAGGTTTAGAGATTTAAAAAAAAAAAAACTTGCCTTGGATTACACAGATGCCTGAGTCAGGATTCAGATCTAGGTCTTTCTGATTCCAAGTCCAAGTCTCTGTCTGTGAGCTGATCACCTCCTTATTCATGGAAGTGATGTTTCACAACACAATACATGATAGCATTGGCATCTACCACACCAGTCTGCTGACTCTTATTAAGCTTGCCTAACTCCCCCAGATCTTTCTCAAAGTGCTATCTAATCACATTTCCCCATTTTGTATTTATAGAGTCAAGTTGTTGAATTGCAGTGCAAGTCTCCATATTTATCCCTATTGAATTTCATCACATAGATTTAATGCTCTAGTCTTTACAGATCTTTTTTCATTCTGAACCTATCAACCAGTTGTGTTAGTTATCCCTCCAAGCTCAGTGTCATCTACAGATTTGATTATCATGCCAATTTGCCTTCATATAAAATTCATTGATAAAAATAACAAATCATTCAAGGTCAAGAACAGATTCCCAGTTCCCATATAATGCATTTTCACCCGTGTTTTTGCTACCCTTGTTCTTATCCAGTTGAGGCGATGGTCCTCTCAGTTGCAAGTTTCTCTCTTGCAGAATCAGCAGTGTAAATAATCGGCATAGAGAAAACAAAATAAAATCTTTATCACCCAAGAAGAGATGTAATAACTAAGCAAAACTTGCTGGTACAAGGTGGATTGACAATCCCTTCTGGCAATGAATGATTTTGGTTAAAAACAAAAAAGAGGGGGGGAGTGTTAACAGTCTCCTCCCTTTACAGTGATTTCAAGTTTGTACACACATTTTTACATGCCTCATAACTGTTTCCAGGGCCCATTGGCACAAAATATCTACACATCCCTGGCTATAATCTTTCAACATATCACCCCAAGTTTTATTTCCTCTGACCTAATTATTCATTGAGGGAGACTGTATAAAAGAGAAAGAGAAACCTTCAACTAAGAACATTCAAAAAAGAGAAAGAGAAACCTTCAACCGAGAACATTTGTTTCGATGAAGTAATGATGGTAATGACCATGACGATATCTTCCCTTTTCATGATATTTCATGGTTACAAAGATGTTTCACAAGCACAATGTTGGGGTATATGGTCTATAAGCTTTGCTGGCTCCCCATTACCTCTAGGATAAAATACAAGCTGCTGTTTTGCATTCAAAGCCTGTTATAACCAGGATCCAACCTACCCCTTCAAATCTGTTGTCCATTTCTTCCCTTCCTATACTCTATAGCCAATCTAAATTGATTTTTTATACCTCCTCATACACTACATCTACTATCTCTGTGCCTTTGTATAGGCCATCACCTAAGCCCTAGAATTCATTCCCTCCTCGCCTCCTTCTCTTAGAATTCCTAGCTTCCTTCTAAACCCAATTCAAAGACATCTCCATGAAACCTTAATGGGTCCTGCTCAGTGTCCCTCCCCATTACTTCGTATTTATTTATGCATATATTTTTTCACTTATATTTGCACATTATGTCTGCCACAAGAGAATAGAATCTTCCTGACATCATAGACTGTTTCATTTTTTTCTCTTTGTATTCACAGCTATTAGAAGATTATCTGGCACATAGTAGGGAATTAATACTTATTGATTAATTGATTGATTTTATTTGATCTTACTATCTAATCCATGAAGTAGTATTCAAGTCTTATAATCGTTTCATAGATATAGAATCTGTGACTTACAGAAGCTTGTTTACTTGTCAGAAGTTATACAAGGATAGAGTCCCCTGGCCCTGGAGTCAGGAGGACCTGAGTTCAAATACAGCCTCAGATACTTACTAGCTGCATGACCCTGGGCAAGTCACTTAACCCCAACTGCCAAAAAAAAAAAAAACTATACAGGTAGAGGTCTACTAGTGAGACCAGAACCTTCCCCATTGGTGGCACTTGTATTCTGAATACAAGTCTACTTGCTAACATCTGAGTTATGTCTAATAGCAACCACTATCCTCAAAAGAGCCTTACTATCCCAGAAAACACGTTTCTTTTTTTATTCAGACATAAAATAGGTATAGCGATCAGTCCTATGATTCCATTGTTATAGAGAACTCCCTTTGCCAATGCAAGTTGGCACCTTCTCTGCACCTTATAGCCTTAGAGAGTTCCCTTGAGCACTGAGAGGTTCAACAATTTGCCCAGATTCCCAGAGCCAATCTGTGCCAAAAGCAGGACCTGAATGCAGGTCTTCCAGCTCCAAGGTAAATTCTCTATCCATGACTTCAAGCTATCTAGTCTAAAACCAAGACTTTGGTTGATTTTTTTTGCCACTTTTCTCAGGCAGACATGATGCCAGTTTTGTACCTCCTTATTAATTATAAACATGTAACTTCAATAACAGCAGCAATGCCTAACATGAGGGTGTAGGAGTCAAACAAAGGATAATTTAAAAGGTTATTAAAGTTAGAAAGGACTTTGGAAAGTAATCTCCAATCCCCTTGATTTATTGTTGTTCTGTCATTGCAGTCACGTCCAATACTTCCTGACCCCATCTGGGGTTTCTTGGCAAAGATACTAGAGTGGTTTGCCATTTCCTTCTCTAGTTCATTTTACAGATGTGGAAACCAAGGCAAACAGGGTTACGTGACTTGCCCAAGGTGACATAGCCAATAAGTGTTTGAGGCCAGATTTGAACTCATGAAGGTGAGTCTTCCTGACTCCAGGCCTGGTGCTCTATCCACTGGAATACCTAGCTGCCCTTGATTTGCGGATGAGGAAACTGAAAACCTGAAAGGTTGAATCCAGACACAGTTGTCCACCTAGTCTCACAGCTACACCTTGAACCATGTGTCCTAATCCAGTGTTCCTTCCACAGCACCATGCTGTCTCCTTAACTCTTAGAGAAAAGAAGATATGTACTTGGGCCATTTTGTTGTATTTTACCTGAATTTCACATTAATATTTTATTCCCAGAATCAATCTTCATTAAAGATGTATTAATTTCTTAGTATCTTTTCCCCCCAGAATTGCTATGTTACCATTAACACTCAATATGCAACAGCTCTCTTTCCCACCCCCACTCCCCACTCCCACACCATACACAAAACCTGAGACTGAAAACTAAATTATTTCTTACCATATGGGGTCTGAGACAAAGATAAAACCCAACCTGGACAAAATACCGTGCAGCAAGGAGACAAATGTTCCAAGAGTCCTGGGCAATGCCTGGGAGAGTGCTTGCCAGGACCTACTGTGTTCAAACTATTTTCCTTTCTCTAACAATTTGAATCTGCCAAGAGGAAACTGAGACAATGAAGCTACCTGCCAAAAAATAATTCTAAGAGTAAGTTAGAGATCTCTGCTCCCCACCCCCCACCCCAGCCTGAAGAAGGGGAGGGGAGAGGCAAAGACAAAGTAGTAGAACAAGGAGGACAGAGGCTCGGGTTCTACAGCATAGTGATTTCTGTCATTTCTAAAATCAAGAAAATAAGTCCTTTAAATGTATTGTGTAGCCAGAACAGAACCTATCCCTTTTCTTCCCCTCCAACATTCTGGGTGTGATAATTCCTTACAGTAATTGAAGAGAATGTCTTTCTGCCCCTTCTTCAGTAAAGGGTCTGGAAGGAGAGATAGGGGAGTAAGGTAGGCATGTGCCAGGTGGATAAAACCACTGCCACCATATCAGTCACCACCTCCCCTCATATTCCAGTTGAGATGACACCAGGAAAATGAGCCCAAGAGTCCCAGGAACAGTTGTGTTTCCTAGACCAATGGCTTATAGAGGCAGCTCGTGGAACAGTGAGTAGATCGCTGGACCTAGAGTTAGGAAGACTTGAGTTCAAATCATCCTCAGACATTTACAAGCTGTGTGAGCCTGGGCAAGTCACTTCACCTCTGTTTGCCTCAGTTTCCTCAATTATAAAATGAGTATATTAATAGCACTCACTTTTCAGGGTTGTAAGAATCAAATGATATAATATCTTAGTAGAACCTATATAAATGCTTATTCCCTTTCCCTTTCCTGTGCTTTCTCCCCAGCCCTGACATTAATCATCCAGGGAGTCACCCTGGGGAGGATGGGAACTGGCAATTGCACCTGAGAGTGCTATCGTCCTCCACCTCCCCTGCAACCAGACACCAGACATACTGAAGACCCAATGAAAAAAGTTCTCACCACCCAATCTTGACATCATCAAATGGTCCACCGATGAATAAAAAATGGTTTTTATCACTGACAACAACACTAAAGAAGAAGCATTACCATCTGCTTTGCTACTACATCCTAAGGACCTTCTGATATGCAGCTCCTATAAAGTTCCTATAGATATTACTTCCGTCTATTAGGATGTGAGCTCCTTGGAAGCTTGGGGACTGTCTTGCTTTTCTATATTATCTCCAGAGTCTAATGTTTTACTAAAAGTAAGCACTTAATAAACTACTTTTCATTCATTCGTTCTTCCTTCCATAGCCCCACCCTGGATTACTCTGACAAATTCTGAGAGTGACCACGTCCCAGCAATAGGACTTGGGCACACAAAGTCTTGATGCCAATGTCCCAAGAAGACAGTATGTTTCAGCCTTGTTCTACCCACTCTCAATGCCTTGGGCTGCTTTCAATTCAATCTCTATCTTAACACTGGCTGAGTCACGTTAGAGAAAGACCAAATATTGACCAGTCACACAGAAGACCAACGTGTGACCAAAGTAAAGAGAAAGTGAAAACTTCCCGTCCCCAAAGGGCCATGTGTACTGAGAAAGGGGGAGGAATAGTGTGTGACAAGCTTAGCTTATCAAGTTTGACAGAAGAAACTTACTATATAATAATATCACTAGGACCAAGTGGAGAAAAAAAAAGCCTCTAGTATATTTCAACAGAAACCTTCTTGTCATTGCCAGTACCAAACTGGCAGTGAATTGGGGTCACAACTGTGATTTTAAACATGGATATAGCATAGTAAGGTATAGCATGTATGGTTTGGCATGACATGCCATGGTATGATATGATACAGTATGATATGACATGTCAGTATATCCAAGTAAGGTGGAACATTTTCAGTGTCACGAATTCCAGATCTTCTCAATGCCTTCAACGAAAGCAAGATTTGAGTTCTCAATTTTGGATTAAAAACCCCACCACTGTATATGTGTACACTGCTTTCTAACTCACAGATCCATTATTTCACATCCATTACTTTCTATGATTCTTACAACAACCTCATGAGGCAAGCAGAAAATTCCAGAGTTTGATAGGTAAGCAAGAATATCATGTATATTATCTCATTTATTCTTCATAATAACCATGGGAGACATTTCATGGATAAGGAAACTGAGACCTCAAAAATGGAAGTCACACAGGCGGCAAGCCACAGAGCTAAGATTTCAAAGTAGCTCTTCCCTCCAAATCCTGTATTCTTTCCACTGCCCCATAATTCCTCCTTTGCTTTAGCCTTTATTAGGAATTTCTCTTGTGTACTGGGGATCAGATTGGAGGATGCCTAACAGAGCAGATGTGGGAATGAGCCTTCAGGGGCTAGCCCACGAAACATGGTAATGTCTGTAGACACATGTAGTTCAACTTCAAAAGGCTTAGTGCTTTTCTAGGCTGTAGCAAACTCTGGATGATCCCTCATTCCCCAACCAAAGACAGTTGGAGGACGTTGGGGAGAGGAGAGAAGGCTCCATCAGAGATGATTGGCCACAAAACCAGGAGCAATGGTCTAGTAAGTGAGCCTTAAAGGAAAGGAATCCATGCTCTGGCTCTTACTCTCTTTCAGTTTGCCCAATATAAAAGGATTCCTTAAACCTGTCTCTGGACAGGTATGGAGAAGCAGTTTGTACTCACCTAGTGGGACGGCAGGTATGAACATGTATCAGAGAGCACATGTCCTTGAGCTCGAGCCTGAGTTCTTGGGCTGCTGCTTCCTTTTTTTTTTCTTTCCTGAGCATAAGTACCTGAACGTCATCACTGGGATGGAGGATTTCAGCCTTAGAGACAGCCTTGCAAGGTGGAGAAGTTGAAAGCTTGGTCAGAGCCAACTCACAACAGGAGGGGTGCTCTTCAATTGTACCCTTCTTGGAGAAGATGACCATCAGGAAGAGGTTAAGGAAAAGCCTGACCCCTGAATAGGCCTTTCAGAAGACCTGAACCTGCAGGGAAATTTTTGGGCTGTATAGCTGTGAGACGCCACTTCAGCAGTCCCATAAACTATTTCATGTTTTAATGTTTAAGCTACTGATACTCAAGCAAGTCTTTGTTAATGAGTGATTGTGCTTTCTTACATTAAACATTTCTCTTACTTAGAGGAAATGAATAGTTTTCAGTTATGTCCAACTCCTCTTGACCCTACTTGGGGTTTTCTTGGCAAAGATACAGGAGAGGTTTGCCATTTCCTTCTCCAGCTCATTTTATACGTGAGGAAACTGTGGCAGACAAGGTTGAGTTACTTGCTCAGGGTCACACAGCTAGTAAGTGTCTGAGGTCATATTTGAATTCAGGTCTTCTTGTCTCCAGGAGAGCTCTCTATCCACTGCACCACCTAGTGGTCCCAAATGAAGAGCTACCCTATACCTATTTTACATGGCCACTTTTGGAGAAGACCTTAGACTTAAGAGGAATATAAACTTTGAAGTGGTTCTTCCTGGAGTTCTAGCATGGGAACATAAAGAGCAAAGAGTTTGAAAAAATGAGTCTGACTGCTCTTTTTCTGGGTCAGGCTTTCTCAGGACTGGACCTGTTCTACATGCCTCAGTCTAGAGCTGAGAGAGTCCCCTTAACAAAAATGAGGAGATAGCTTACTAGCCACTCCCATCCAGATCCTCCTTAGACCTCTCCTCCAGTCAGCCCAGACTACTTGGCCACTCCTAGATCCCTCCCATAGTCTTTCTGTATATAAGATCCATCCTGACCACCATTTAGAGGCTAAGACTTCCTCATGCCCTCTCAGCTTAATGAGTGTACAAGTATCACAAATGTTCAGACTCCTTAAGAGTCTGACCAACATGGCAAATGTTTTAATAAACCTTGTCTTTGTCTGAAAAAAAAAAAAGGAGGAGAGCAAAGGCTCCCAAAAACCCCTCCCCTACCTAACCACAGAAAGAGTTATTTGTGTTGTTATACTTTAAATATTTAGCATATTTAACTTTCTAGGATTTTTTTTCCCTCAATTTCCCCCTACCTCACTTTTGGAAATCAACAAGACAGCCTTATGTGACACCTCAGAAGAAAGAGGGAAGTTTATCAAAACAAGAGAAAGAGAATTTGCCTAACCTGTTAGTCATGCCACGTTGTTGAAGATTCAGAAACATACTTTTCTTTGTGTGCCCACGACCAGATGTACAAACTGCAGAGCACATAAGTATGTGGTGATGTGCCATTTTAATTTGTACAAAACCTGGGTCAGATTATCCCTAAGCAGCTTCTCAACTAATAACAATCACCTCTGTACGGAGAAGCATACTTCCCGTACCTCTCTGAAGAAAACAGGTAACCTACTATCGATTTTGTCCTGTCCAAATGGAGAACTGTTTACCCATTCATTCAAACCTAGCTTCCAGTCCATTTAAAAACTGGTCTCAGGATATTTTTCAGTACCATCCTTCACAAAGCTTATGAATGTTACTGACCTTGCATAATAATTTTTTTTCTTACAACATATTAATTATTGTTCTGGCACCTCTGGTCTACTCATGAAACCAATGAAGCATGAAATGCCTCTGTGCAGAGTAATATTTCATATTTTATATTTTATGTATTAATTACTTTTCTATTTTTGCTGATCCTTTCTGAGGAGGTTAAAAAACAAAATGAACCCACCAAATCCTGTAATCAAGGCCAGAAGTGCCAAAAGAGAAAAAATGGGAAAACAACAAACAAGTTTCATCTGCTGTTGTATTGAAAGCCAGCAATGGAAGTATTGCCGCCATGTGAGTCCCCCCTCATTGGAAGCCTGTTTCCAAACTTCAAAGGAAGCAGCAGGCTGCTTGACCAGTGGAGCTCTCTCTCACAAGGGCATTCCACTAATTTCTCTGTTGGCTTATAGTAATAATAAAATGTATAGGTATAAGGCCAGGGAACCAGATAAAAGTCTCCTTTGGTCCTGGGTTTGAGGCTCTCCCCTTCAGGAAGAAAAAAAAAAGCAACACTGCCTTAATCCCAGAGGGTAGACAGAACCTCATTATTAATTAGAATCTTAAAAGGGTTAAAGGGTTTCCTTGTGCCTTCTTTGGTTCAGAGAAACAACTAGTGGAATATGGGCCAGTCTGACATCTGAAAGGAGAAGCTTTAGTCCTGAATTCTTCATTCATCGTCTTTTTTTCCTTCTCCCTCTCTTTCCCTTTCTCTCTCTTTCTGAATGCCAGTCATCCATCCTGAACGGAGAAATTCAGGTGTAATCCTTTTTGATTCAAAAGCTCTGTTAAGCTATTATAAAACTGCTGTAATTTACAGCAAAGGATAAAGCTAACGTAAGAGATCTCAGCCCCAATTTGTTAAAAACTTATTACACCTCATCGGTCACTGAATAGCCAAAAAAAAAAAAAAAACAAAGCTTATCTGAATAAGAATAAGAAACTTTACTAGCATGAATCTAATGAAAAATGATTGGCTTAAGATCACCCTGGCTCTACCAATAAGTTCCATTTAGCAATATTTATGATGTTATGGTTTCCTATTTCCAGAGATATAGAAAAGCCAAAGGAGTTATTAAAACAATACTAATGAAGTGATGGATGTTTTCAAAAGTTCTGTTTGTCTGTGAGGTCCAACTGAATGACTCAGTATAAAAGCAGTGATTCTATACTAAAGATCACATCTTTTGTCTTTGTATATATTTAGGCAGAACAAAAATCAGTTTGATTATTATAAGTGAAACTGATTTTGTGGTCAAGGTCATCTCTTTCCCATGATTCACCTCCATAAATGTGAAAGGCAAAATGGTACAACCAAGACATATGTTAGAGAAGAGGAAAACGGCCTGTCTCTATAAAAGAAAAAGCATTGGGTGTACTCTGTGAAACACTACTGTGGAGTCAAGTTATCCAAAGAGAAGAGTTCCACAGCAATTTGTGTTCTCAGTACAAAAGGGGTTCAGAAGTGTTTGCTCTCATTTTTAAGGTTTGTAAAGTGCTTTTCTCATTATAACCCTGTAAACTAGGGTTTGATGGTCCCATTGGACCAAGAAGAAAACTTTCTGAAGCTCAGAAAGTTTAAGTGAATCCTACCTATGGGGACAAGACTAAAAAAGTGTCAGAGGCCAGATTTAAACCCTAGTATCTCTTGATGCCAACTCATGTACTTTCCTCTATAATTCACTATCTTTAAGGAGAGAAGGAGCCATCCTTGTAGTTAAAATGCAATTCTAACTCTATGATTGTTGCCCACATCTCAGAGGAGACACATAAAGACTGTCAGGTTTGTCACAGATAGACATTTGTGCCCTAAACATCCTTTATATTCTATAATGACAATCCACAATTACCAGTTTGGTAAGGGGATTGTTCCACATTGTACTTTTTAAACTTGCTTTAAAATCATAACCAATGCAAACTCCCCAATACACTTACTTTTAAAGCTCTTTTTAATTCTACTCCTAATCATTTCTCTGCTGGCATGAGAGGGACATTATTTTATCCAACAAAGTCAACAATTATTGAAACATTTGTTGGTTTCTTGAATTCTTAGATTGTTTTATAGATCAAGAAATTTAGCCCATAGAGGTTAATTGACTCAACCAAGGCCATGGATTAGTGGCAGAGGCAGGGTTTGAGCCCATACTCCTGACTCCAACTTAAGTGTACCTCCCACTATACTGCATTACCTTATTTTGATGAAGCCTTTATCAAAACACAAATATAATAGTCTGGTACTGACATTCTGTGAAGTGGTATACTTAGGTAGTCAGTTTTTTGATAGTTCAAAAGGCTGTAGTTTTCTGAGTGTGAAAACAAACATTTCAGGGAGGTGTTTTGGCTGTGACATTAAATTTCTATGTACTCATTTGAAAACCAAAAACTGGCATGGAATTTTAAAATTCTTAGATCTGAAACTAGGAGACTTCATGGTGCTTGCCAATGTTTCTTCAAATAAGCTGGCCTCCTAATTCACCACCATCCTCAATTCCTATGATCTGCATCTTCATTCCAACAGCCTTGAAGATTGGATACAATTATCCTTTCTAGGTGGATCAGGGTATCTCTATGCTGTTCTTGGAGACAGGAAGACTTGAGTTAAAATCCAGCCTCAAACACTTAGTAGCTGTGGGGCCCTGGACAAGTCACTTTATCTCAACAAAGGATATCTTATATTTGTGAGCGCACATGCACACACACACACACACACACACACACACACACACCTGTCTACACATAGACAAATGTGTAGAAAAATATTTACAAAATAAGTTGGGGAGCAATAGCATTAGGGGACAGGAGGAAATGCTTCATGTAGAAGATGGTGCTTTAGCTGAGCTTTGAAGAAAACTGAAGACTCCCAGAGACAGAAGTAAGGAGGAAAGACTAAGGCACAATGATGTGACGGAGTATCCTATGTAAGAAACAAGCCCTAAATGCTAGCATATCTAATTCCTTTGTCCTAAATGGGCCCTCAGCTTTTCTTTCTCTTTACTCTACCTTTCGGTGATCTCATCAGTTCTCATGGCTTCATTTGTCATCTCTATGTAGATGATTCCCAGAATAACTTTAAGCATGTTGTTTGACTTACGTAAGTTTTAGTTTCCTCATCTGTAAAATGAGAGGGTTGGATTAGATGACTTCCAAGTTCCTTTCCACATCTAAATTTATGATTCTATGATGCTATATGTCCAGCCTTAGTCAAAATATAAAGTCTTACACTAGGGTATAAAAAAATCAAACTCTTAAGTGAAAAATGGCACAGACATGCTTAGGCAGCAGTTTGTGTGGAGAAGATCCAGAGGCTTTGGCAGACTGCAAGCTCATTATAAGTAATCTGTGTAATGGGTCAGCCAAACAAAAACAAAATGATAAGACCTAGGGGACCCCAAATCTTCCACAAAAGCTCTTCATACAGTCACTCAGGTTCACAAACTCACAATCATACTCAATTCTTTACTCATCACCCTACATATCCAAATGTTTGCCAAGTTTTATGGATTCTATCATGAAAATATCTATCCCTTTCTGTTCTTCTACCTACACAGCCCACATTCAGCCCTTTGCCTGAATTATCTCAGTAATCTAATTGACATCTCTGCCTCAAGTCTCTTCTCTGTCTGGTCCATTCTCCACACTGTTCCAAAGTTTCCAAGACATGGGTCAGAACATGACATCCCCAAAGTGACAATGATCCTGATGCCTCTAAGATAAAATACCAACTCCCATACTTGGCATTTAAAACTCCTCACCTCCCGGTTGGACTCCAGCCTACCTTTTCAGGTTTATTACACATTACTCCCCTTTAGAGCAGACCAACTGGTCTTTTTACTGTTCACACATCACACTCCATGTCTGTCTCTGGGCCTTTACAGAAGTGGTAGCTCCTTCTCCTCTTAGAATCATACCTTCCTACAAAATTCAAGCTTCATCTCCTACTGAAACTTTTCCTGATCTCTAAGACTGCTTGTGTCTCCCTAAACCCCGCCCCCCAATTACCTTTTGTTCAATTACTATATATTTTGGATTTAATTATATGTGTATCCATTGTTTCTATCCATAGAATGTGAATTTCTTGAGGGGAGGGGCTGCTTCTTTTATAATTTTTTTTTTTTACTTTGTATTCTTGGTGCCTGGCACAGTTTAGGAGCTTAATCAATGCTGGTTGATAGTTGCTTAATAAATACTGATTGATTGATTTTCTAAGGTGGGCATCAGAAATAGGGACAAGAAAACACTCTTCACTGAAGAGGTATAAGATTTTGTATTTTTCTGTGTTGATTAGATTCAATTTCTATATGCAAATGATTTCATTCTATAGTATCAAATAATACAATATTTGTGAAGAGATTGGCATGGTATGGTAGGAGCTTAATAAATGCTTCTTCCCTTCCTCTGCAAAACAGAAGCTCCTTCCATTCAGTTTCAACTAACCCACCTTGTCAGACAAAACGATTAGCAGACACTTGGAAAACCTCCATGCCCTGTGTATTAGTAGGGCAACTCTACAAGATCACAAATGTTGATTTAAATCCTGTACTTTAAGAAATCACTTTGTAAAGTATTTGGATAATGACCATATAATTTCAGAATCAAATTAGAAGACCAATGAATAGATCTATGCTTAGTACTCAGAGGGAAGAAATATTTCTCAAAAATTGTTGACCTATAAAAATAAAAGGTTTATCTTTTTGGTCTTTTTTCTAGGTATAATTGTTACTCAGATACATCCTCCTCCGCCCTGCCCCAGTCTGTGGCAATTCTGCAATCCTCTGATGAACAAAATTGAGTTTATTTTTAATGCTCTGGAATACATATAGCACTGTCCTGCCAATGCTTCCAACACCAAAGTGTTTATGTTATTAACATCCTCTAAAATTTACTATAGTGACTAATTTGCAAGAGTCACTGGACAGAAATCATGTAGCGTGATTTACACTTCATGCAAAATCTTTACTAACTTGGGCCTCATAAATTTGATCATTTAATAATTTAGTGCTAAGCCTCTTATTTTAATGAAAGGAGAGTTAACAGGATTATTATCAATGCTATTTTAGTTAGTTTTAATTATGACATTATGATAAAACATTCTATTTAATTTTTTAATATTTCAACTCAAAATTAATTTTCAAAGTCTTTAATTCTAGTCAGTCTGCATAATTATAAGGTATTGTAACACCTATTGCAATTGAATGTCTCCCAAGTACTTTTAATGATAGGGGCCTGTAAAGTGGTATCTCAGTTAACAAGAGGACTGAGAGTTGGTATTTCTTTTTCCGAATGACATCAGGTATTGTCCTCGATGTGAAATTATGGATTTCTTCTCTTTCTGCCTATAAGGAGCCAGTGAACCATTTGTAACAAAACAAAAATAAAGTGTAATTTGAACACATTTATGACATTCTCAGAGTGTTCCATTTATGTTACTTGAGAAAAGAGAAATGTGATTTTAGAGTACAAAGACTGTAACAACCTCTTGGAAGGCTCTCATGCCACCTCCTGACTCTTGTAACATCAGAGTGAAGTTCCCAGTTTTGCACAAAGCTCTATTCAGTTGCTACAATGGCAGGTGTTAGAGTCTGTGCAGCTTGCAACTTAAGACCACCATCTACTGGCTCTGCCTAAAGCTGCAAAAGCTTGTCATTTGTTTTCCAAATGAATGCTGAACAGCTATGGTGGGAAAAGAGGAAATCTCATTCTTCAGAAACTTGCCCTTCTGGTCCCTCCTTATCTCTCGAGTACCTTAATCTTCCTTTGGATTTTCCTAAAGACATGACCTTTCTTCAACTAATTGCCAAAACTAGAATGTTGCCAAAACAGAATAGACACCTTAGTCCATCACTATTTACCTCTAGTCTTTCTCCACTGAACTTGATTTTCCTGAAGCATGCTTGATTGACAGACACGAATATCAAAATTTATGCCCAAGCAAAGAACAGATACCTCATCGAGGTCAGGAATGCAATTAATGCCTAATGGGATGACCCTTGAGAAGTGAGGACTCTTTTATTACCCACTTGTTTTACATTCATTCCAGAATTGGCTTCACTTCCCAATGACTTTGGTTGGATGCCACTGACCTGAACTGGATATGGACCAGTAATTCAGGTCAAGACACTCTCTGGAACCATTCAGATCCCCATAGTAGTAACTGACAGAGCTGAATGAAAATTAGGGTCATGAATACCCCCTTGAATTGAAGTGCCTCGGGGCCTTTAGGAATAATTAGTGCACATAGAGCATTTACCTGTGGCTGACTAAATTAAATTCACAAAAAAGCTCCCTGTCCTAGATAGACAGCCTCTCCCTCCCCCACCCAATTCCGTGTATTCAAATTCATTGGCAGGTAAGTATTGTTCAAATCATGGTCCACCCACCTTCCAACTGGGATTCAGAAGCACAGCCTAATACTCCCCATGGTTCCCTAGCCACCTTAATATTTCTTCTAATATTTATTAACCAATCCTAGCATATCAATATTACTCCTTTCTAAACTAATATTTTTAAAATAATTTTTAGAATCCATAAGTATATTTTATTACATCCTTCCAACCCAACATGATATGCAGCCAAGGTGACCTCACATAAACAGACTAAATTAAATGATCACCTCTAAGGCTTGGTCATCTCTACTTCTTTCTTGACTCTTTCCCTAGAAGACTTCATCTATCCTTCAGGCTATGACTATGTGGTTATAATACACATATCACCTATAATAGGTCCAGGTATCATCTATAGTCTAGACATAGTTTACCTGTAGATGATTCCTATCTATTTCTATTCCTGACGTCTCTCCTAAGGATCAGATCAGCTTTTCCTACTTCCTGTTGAATGTATCTACAAAATAGCTAACTTTTATATAATAGCAGAGAGTCTGAATGGCATTATACGATAAGAGTGATGTGTTTGGAGGCAGGAAGATTGATAATTTGATCTTTGATAATTCCTAGCTGTGTGAACATGAGCAAGTAAGCTAACCTCTCTGCCTCAGTTCTCCTCATCTGTAAAATGGGATAATAATATCTGCATTGTCTAACTCATAGGGTTGTTAAGGATAAAATATAAAGTATGCAAAGTAATATGCAACTCTTTAAATAATGTATAAATGCATAGTAATCTTTCACTGACCTAATCACAGAGAAGGAGCCCAAATAATGAGGTGTTAGACTAACTGTAAAATACAACACCCCAAAGATAATTACTTGTGAGGTACAAATTCATTGATAGGATAAAGAATGAAAGACCATTGGTTGGGATGACTTTTGGGGTCAGACTTGAAGAGCAACCTAGATCCTGATAGGAACAAAAGATGCATAGGGATGGAGAAAGGGATTCCATAGGAACCTGTAGGAACTCACTTGGAGCTGTAGAAAAGCAGCCACATGAGGCTGAGAAAACAGAAACATTAGGCAGAAGCACCTGCCTCAAAGAAAGTGGCCAGGACTCTGGGAGGGAGGGTCCGTGGGCCAGTCAGAATAAAATGAGTCAAGAGAGAAGTCAAGCTACTGAATCTTCCCTTCAAATGACAGACCCCAAAGCAGGAAACCTCTATTTCCCTTCTAATCTTGTATTCCTTCATGTGAGCCTGAAGCCTTTTTCCTCTCAGCATGGGAAGGCAGGGTAACTAAATAGTTCTATGATAGAGTGCTGGACCTGGAGTCGTGAAAACTCTTGAGTTCAATTTCCACCTCAGTCACTTATGAGCTGTGTAACCCTGGGCAAGTCATTCTAACCACTGTTTGCCTCAGTTTTCTCATCTGAAAAATGTGACTGCTGTTTTTGGCCTTGGTTTTCGAAGAGGAACAACATCACAGGGTGATGTCTTAACTTGTGGATGAATTTGATTTAAATGACAAAGACCTGGCCTCACTCTATCTCCCAAAGTCATGGAAGTCCAGTGGCAATACAAAAGTCATGATGACTAATGATAGCCTGGAATTCAGCGGATGATCTTGGTGTTTGCGATGTCTAACCAAGCTCTAACCACTCCACAGTGCCTGCTTTCACAGCCTTCATGGCCATAGGGACAAACTGTTTTCATCTACCCATTCCTCTGGGGAAAGTCTTCACATGCTTGGGACAGATATCCCCTAATTCCCTAATGGGTTTGAAGCCCATTCAGTTACCGTCAACCTGATTTAGCCTGTCTGCCAAGACAGTACCAGGATGTGGCTGCGGTACATGCTATAGCTTCTTTGAGCCACAGGGGAGAGTTGAGTGCAGCAAAGGTGAATGAGCAGCCCTGAAAAGGGCTTGGCAACCCCTCCCACCAGAGGTGCTAGTCCTCTTTGGACATCTCAAACACTAATAATGGCATCAACCTCCCTGGGTTGATGAGAACATAAAAAGAAAAAAAAGATTTATAAAGCACTTAACAAATCTTAAAGTGCTATGCAAATTTTTACTATTATTAAGTGTTCTTTTTGTCTTTATAAGCAATAATAATCACTGGCAATTGTTAGTGCAATTGTAGTTTTGAGAATACAATTGGGAGGAAGTAACTGTGGGGAAAACATCCCTAGCACAGAGACAGAGAAAGATCTAACACTGATGTGTTTTACCAGAAATACTCTCCAACTCAGGTTCAAATCTGGCAAAATGACAATGAAAATTACATATCTGATGATACTGCTTCTCAGAGTGGAGAAGGGCCCTCATGTGGAGAAGATATCAGTAGAAGAGGGATGGGCACCATCCCCTTTAACTTTGCTATATAGGTATCAGTTATTCATGGTGTAATTATAATGACCAAATACATCCTCAAAGAGATGGTAAAGTGTAAGTCCTTCCCTTCTTCATAGAGATGGGAGACTGTGTATGGAACATTACATGTAATTTCAGACTTAGTTCATTTGCTGCTTAATTTTGTTAAACTGTTTCTCTCTGAGTAATAAATGAGTAGAAGACAAAGAAGGGAAATATTTAGAAATAAAGGTAATAAAACAAAGATTTGAATTAAAATTACAAAGAAAAATGGAATATCAATTCATTGATACGACCTCCTTCCCTAGAAGATATTATCAATTCCCATGGATTTAAATATTATCTTATAGAATCCCTTTCCAGCATTGTTGTACAAATTCAGGATATTAAAGAAATCTGACAAGTCAACAAATACTGAAAGAAGAAGCAGGCCTTTATTAGTCAGTCAGTCAATAAAATTTATCAATTTCTTCCTATGTGTCAGGCACTGTGCTAAGTGCTGAGGATACAAAGAAAGTAAAAGACAGTCTTTGAGGAGCTCGCAGTCTAAGGGAGGAGACAACACAAAAAAAAGAACCCTAAGTGTAAGCAAGTTATATAAAGGATAATTTGGAAATAATTAACAGAGGGAAGACACTAAAATTTCAAGGGATTAGAAAAGGTTTCCAGCACAAGGAGGGATTTTAGGTGCAGCCTGAAGGAAGCCAGGAGGCTGAAATCAGGAGGAAGAGAGTTCTAGACATGAGGGGCAGTGAAAGTGCCTGGAATAGGGAGATCAAGTGTCTTGGAGAAATAGCAATGCGGCCAATGTCAGTGGTGGAGCGCAAAGTATAAAAAGACTGGAAAGGTAAGAGGAGAGGTTATGAAGGGTTTTCAGTGCCAAATGGGATTTTATATTTGATCCTGGAGTTGACATAGAGCACTGGAATTTGTTTACTGACCTGTTTAAACTCACAGATTGTGCTAATAGCTGGGGACAGCAACACACCTCAGCAAGGTCAACAAGGAAAGCTCATTAGACCTCAGGTACAATGGACTTCAAGCCATGACAAAAGGAAGAAGGGTAAAAGGAAGAAGAGGCTGCCTTCAGACTAGACACAGTCTCAACAGCCCTCACTTCTAATCTATCTGATAGGTAGCTGAAAACCACCTCCTCCATATTTATATCCCCATTAGGATAACTTCAGAGGACCAGAGATTTTAGAGGGAGGAAGATGGGCCCTCAATTGTGGGTCTGATTTTCATAGGCAGGGGGTTAGCTGGCAAGGCCTTAGCTGTATTATGCCAGGATGTGGAAGTTTCCAGAAAAGAATAGGATGAAAGATTATATTGAGGGAAGAGGCAGCCTGCTAGAAGAGAAAATAGGTTAAAAAAGAAAGGTGGTTTGATTTTGTTATAATACTCCATTCTTCAGCAACCTGAAGACAATCACACATGACTGAATGTGTGGCCTTTTATCACCAGCAAAGGGGAGCTAGACTTAATCATGGAAAACTAATATAGGGCAGGAAGTGGATCCCACAATCAGGAAGAGTCCCCTAAACCTCTCCCCCCAAATAACAGAATTTCAGTGTTGGCAAGGACTTAAATAGCCATCTAGTCTATGTCTTAAATGGAATCATTATTAAAACATACCCCCAAAATGGTCACCCAAGTTCTCCTTGAAAACCTCCAGTGAGGAAAGAACTCACCATATGCCAAGGCAATCCATTGCCATTTTAACCGTTTTAATTGTTAAGATTTTTTTTTGTCCCTGACATCTACGTTTCTTCTTTAAAACTTCCTCTCATCACTTCTGCTTTCAGCTGGTGGAGTCAAATTTAGGGCCTAACCCCTTTTCTCTTTGGCAGGGTCTCATATACTTTTACATTGCTATCATCCCCCTGAAGAATCTCTTCTCTCTCTTCTTTGGGTTAAACATCACAATTCCTTCACCTAATGTTTATACGAATAGAAAACAAGGTTTTCCTTGTGACCTTGTTTCCTTGTGACCACTTAGCTGGTCACACTTCACTCGACACTCTCAAGTTTATCAATATCATTCCAAAACTATAGCAACTGACCCAAATAAAATTCATCAGATATAACATGACAGAGCAGAGGACAAAGGAAGCACCACTTAGAAGCTACAACACTTGATGAAACCCAAGATCAACTTAGTTTTAATTTCAACTATCACATAACATTATTGTTTATTCCACTAATCTCCAGACCTTTTTCAAACAAATGCCAGACAATTCATCATTTTGTACAAAATAATTCTTGGACTTCAAGTATAAGACTTCACATTTATATCTAATGAAATTCATCACATCAGATTTAGACCAATATAATAGGCTGCTAATATCATTGTGGTTCCTGACTCTATCATCCAGTGCCATCTATACCTTAATGTTATTCATTGATAAACTGTTTGTTAATCAACAGAAGGCCAAGTAGAAATCCTTGGATCACTTCACTGGAGACCTCTTGCCTAGTTGAAATTTAATGATCATTTGTTCTTTAAGTCAAACTACTCACAAGAGGATGAGGAGAATACCTACTAAAGAGGGTACTCTTTTACATTTTTCTTTTTTTTTTAGGCAATTGGGGTTAAGTGACTTGCCCAGGGTCACACAGCTGGTAAGTGTCAAGTGTTTGGTCTGAGGCTGGATTTGAACTCAGGTCCTCCCGACTTCAGGGCCAGTGCTCTATCCACTCACCACCTAGCTGCCCCTAAAGAGGGCACTCTTGGTGTATAGCCTCCATGCCCATGTGAACAGCTCAGGGGAAAGGGTGAGGTATCCATGTTCTAGCTGATGGCTCAGAGACCCCTCCAGTCTCCAACATATATTATTTAGACAAAGAGTCAAAATGATACTAGTGCCCTGTAATTTATAGGAGTGGTAAAGTAAGAGTATTTTCTAAATGTTTTAATGAGTGAGGAATGAGAAGTAGGAAATAGGAATGAGGAGGAGAGAAGCAGGTAGCTTATTCCAATAAGAGACTTAAAAAGGAGAATGCTGGGGTCATAAAAGTAAAAGTAGTTTTCGTGAAAGTTGGGATTCCATGCTTGAACAAATTGGGAGCTGGTCTTTGGCCAGCAGCTATCTCCTCCACCCTTCAGTTTAGGACACTTATTATAATCATCCAGGCTATCGGAGTTGCCCTAGACTTAAATAATTTTGCTTGGCCTGGATTTCTTTCAGTCTTTATTCATACTGGGTAAAATTTGAATTCATAATTGTCTAATTCATCTAAAATATCTTCAGACCATCTAAAGAATAGAACAGGTAAGCCTGTGGTGAACCAGGTGGGGACTGTGTCTTTCAAGAGAGGAAAATATGTTAAGGAAAGTCTTCAGAAAATTCCAACCACCAGTTTTGAGGCTTCTGGTCCTTCAAATTGATCTCATATAAATATAAGAACATAACAGATCTGCTGTCATCTTGATTTTATCATGTCTTTAAGAGTAACTTAGTAATCATACCGTAAGTGGGGGATGCCCTTGTTGTTAGGGTAAGTCACTTAGGTTATGTCCACCACATGTATAATATGATTACTTCCACTGGAGCCAGGATTCATAATAACTGTTTGGTTTTCTGATTTATTCCTTATGAACTGTAAGCAGTAGGTGAGAGCTTCTCGTGACAATCCTCAGCTCTGGATCACAAAAATAAGGTTTAGTCCTGGGGTAGCCTGACACTAAAAAGAGGGTAATAAGGCTTTTTCTCTTCTTTCTGTCTTGTTATGCCCCACAGGACTTCCAGAGAAAATATCTTAAAGCTAAATAATAAAATAAACTAATCTCTAAAATAAAGATTTTTCTGAGGAAAATCAGATCTAACATCTCCCTTAAAACAGAAGAGAGTCCCTTCTAGAAATATGCAAAGTAGATAGAGGATAGGAACTCTCAAACTCTTAAATACATGAGATTAGAGGCAGGGTAAGTCTAGTCAGTCAGTCAATCAGCCAGATACCCTTGATTAAGTACTTTTTATGAACCAGCAATAGTGTTAGGCATTTGGGATGCAAAGAATTTTTTTTAAATAAATATTCACTGTTCTCAAGGATCTCACTATCTGGGAGAAGTGTGGGGTCACAAGCAGGGAAGCAACATGTAAACACTATGTACAAACAAGATGTATACAGGAAAACTGGGGGTAATCTCAGAGGGAAGGCATTAAGATTAAGAATAGAAACTGAATTGTAGAAGGTGGTACTTTAGCTGAGACTTGAAGGAAGCCAGGGAAGCCAGGAGGTAGAGCTAAGGAGAGAGAGTTTTCCAGGCATGGGGGACAGCCAGAGAGTCAGAAATGCAGTGTCATGTAAAAGGAGCAGCAATTAGACCAGTATCCTTGTGTCATAGTATACATGGAGGGGAGTAAGACGTAAGAAGACTAAGAAGGAAAGGTCAAGGTAAAAATGTCCATTTCTCAGAACTGGTGTTCAGTAAGTTGCTCTAATGAAGCAGTTAGATAGCTCAATGGATAGAGCACTGGGCCTGAAGTCAGGAAACCTGAGTTCAAATCTGGCCACAAACACTTATTAACTGTGTGACCCTGGGCAAGTCACTTATCCTCCATTTGCCTTAATCCACTGGAGAAGGAAATGGCAAACCATTGCAGTATCCTTGCCCCCCCCCAAAAAAACATAAATAGTATAGACCACACGGTCACAAAGAGTCAGATATGGCTGAGCAATAAAGTTGGGCTCAAGGAAGGAAACTCAAAACAGAAGGGGCATCCTGGAACTTGAGGTCTTTTCTCAGGTTCATCAAGATAATCTCAAGTACTTGCTGCCATGTGCTCAAGTTTTAACCACCATTGTTCCTGGAGACCGGAAGGAGAAAGGGGAAAGAAAACATCTAACCCTTTATTCTAAGTACAAACTTTTGGAGTCCAAAAGTGATTTTCTTCAACACTAATATCCTACCAAAAGGTCGACTCTTCCTGTTCTGTTGCCAATCATCTCTGATGGAATCACATAGTCATGAGGACCAACAAGAAACTTCTGGTCATACCTATCTTTGATTTTTTATGAATAATATTTTATATTTGCCCATTTATATATAAAAATAATTTTTAACATTCATTTTGTAAATTTTGAATTCCAAATTTTCTCCCTTCCTCCCTCCCCTCTTTGAGACCATAAGCAATCTGATATAGGTTATACCTGTGCAATCATGCAAAATATATTTCTGTATTAGTCATGTTGTGAAAAAAAAACACAGACCAAAAAAATACACAAAAAAGTAAAGAAAGTAAAAAGTAGTATGCGTCTATCTGCATTTCATCATGAGTTCTTTGGGATTGTCTTGGATTATTGTATTGCTGAAAAAAGTTTAAACCATTCACCATTGATCATCATACAATATTGCTGTTACTATGTACAATATTCTCCTGGTTCTTCTCACTTCACTTTGCATCAGTTCATGTAAGTCTACCCAAGTTTTTTTTTTTCTCTAAAATCAATCTGCTTGTTTTTTTATAGCACAATAGCATTCTATTACAATCATATACCACACAACTTATTCAACCATTCCCCAATTGATGGACATCCTCTCAATTTCCAATTCTTTGCCACCACAGAAAGAGCTGTTATAAATATTTTTGTACAAATAGGTCCTTTTTCTGTTTTTTTTTTAATTTCTTTAGGATACAGACCTACTGGTAGTATTGCTGGATCAAAGGGTATGCACAGTTTTATAGTCCTTCAGGTATAGTTCCAAATTGCTCTCCAGAATGGTTAGATCAGTTCACAACTCCATCAATAATGTATTAGTGTCCCAATTTCCCCACATTCCCTCCAAAATTTATGATTTTCCTTCTCTGCAGTATTCACCAATCTGATAGGCATGAGGTGGCACCTCAGAGTTGTTTTAACTTGTATTTCTCTAATCAGCACCCATCCTTTAGAAAATGATTTTGGCATGTGTCTCACTGGAAGAGGCCAGAGAATAGTAGAAGTACTCAGGCTAAAACTCACTATTTTTGGAATCAAGATCAAGTCAAAATCCTAAAGAAACAAAAAGAAATCATATTCCCAATTGGTTTCACCTCATATGATAACTGCTGCTAGTTACAATTACTGCAGAACATTTCAAACTAGTTTAATATGTAGGCATAGAGCTAACTATTTCCTTACTAGTTGATGATAGTAAGTTCAAGCCAGGAAATGAAAAAACAGTAAAAACATCTGATAATGATAGGGCAATTTAAGGTTGTGACAAAAACATTCCCTATGCAAGTTAGATGCTCAGGCATAAGCTGTGACATAGAAATCCCATCTAGGGCATTATTTACTATTTTCCCAAACTTCACCTGATCTGAGCATTACTATATCTTGAATTCCCTCACTCTTTCTCTGCTCTCTTTTGGATATTCAGCTGTATAAAAGAAAAGATTTCAACAACAGTCCAAAGAAGCAATATATATATATATATGTACATATATATATATGTACATATATATATGTACATATATATGCATATACACACGCATACATATATATGCATACATACATACACATACATATGGGAGGAGAGGTGTTTTATCCACTGTTTGCACATAAATCCTATAATAAAGTTTAACAACTTTTGAAGGCCAAGTTTTTATTCTGGTTTGCAAACTTTTTCTCTTAATATTGAGATTGACATTTACATCACAGGTATATAAAAATATTCCCCCAAATTGTGCTTTATGGATTTTCAAGCAACTAACCCTAAGAGGGTAGCTATTAATATCATTATCAAATACAAAGCATTTTAATGCCCCTTCCCCTCAAGGCTTCCTTTATTATTTTCTTCCAGAAGGAAGACTATTAATTCTATCATCTTGATCAAACCACATCCAGTAAAAGAATAATAAAAAGGAATTTCATGACTACTTTATAGGAGGGGCTAATAGGTCTTAATAGTCTAATACAGGCCCCTGACATGATACTATGATGATGAGGAGGAAAAGGAGAAAGAGGAGGAAGGGGAGGAGGAGGAGAAAAAAAGGAGAATAAGAAAGGAGGAGCAGGAAGAGAGAAGGAGGAAGAGAAAGAGTAAAGAAGAACAGACTATTTCAAGGGTCCCTGGATCATGCTGGTCATGAAGTTTAATTGGAACTAATCTAAAGCAGTTATTAAGTTCCCTAATACCTATGTGTCCTTCCTTAGTCAATTGCCTGACACATTGTAGGCACTTAATAAATTATTTATTGACTGACTTAGTCTCTGACCTAGATGTAAAAGTTGTTCTGTCTGATATCTAATCATCATAAAAATTAAGGCTCTCCACTATCTCCCACCCCAGACTTCTATAAAAAGCTAAGGCAGAAAGTATACCGTAGAAAGGAAAGTTTTAACTGGATTGCTCTTTTGTGAAGTCAGTGGCATTTCAGATAATGATTCTGGTGCCTCTCAATTATAGCAATTTGGAAACAAATGGAATTTCACAAAAACCTTAGACATGCCAGTACACAGTAGACTTCATTATGGCATATTTCTACCTTTCACACAGGAAGGCTTGGGAGATAGCTGGGGGTAAGAACATAAGAGTACAGACAGTAAGAAAAAGATACATTCTAGGGCCAGGGAAGGTAAACAACCAAGATGGCTCCCCTAACTTCCGGTGCAATGATTATCAGGTAACAATAAAGGAAAAGTAGGGAATTAACATTGGTCCTACAGAAATGTCATCTCCAGACTTGGCGCACCCAGTTTTTCTAGTTCTTTGTTATGCACCCAGATTTGCCATATCTTTAAAAAGACCTTCTGTCTACCACTCTCTAGACAGTGTGGTAGATAGCAAAATCTTTTCTTCACTGGTACATTGTAATGACATGGGTGGGGACAAGAGTATGCAAGAATCACCTCAAATTGGCTCACAAGAGCTGATTATTAAGTTTTCAGGGTGAACATTTACAACACTGAAATCTGCAAACAATACAAACCATAGCTTGATTTATTCGTTTATTCTCTACTTAAAGTGATGGTGAAATGTTAATAATAGTGATTAAACCTAAAAGTTCAGACAACCAGTTAAATTTTGAAAAACTACACCCCCTACGTCCTGGGTGGGGAGTTTTCATTTTGAGGGGAATGGGGCAGATGCTTTCAGGTATGCCTAGTTGTCTTCTCAACTTTGATTTCAAAGCCAGGAAGATTCAGAGGCTTCACTAGTGAGGTACGGGTAAGGTTCTAGTTTCCAGAAAACAGTAAGATAATAGAACGTGCCCAGGGTGGAAGTAATCTTCCCCAGGAGAAATTGAGCATCCCTAAAGAGAGCTAATGCCTAAGTCTATATATCCAGTCTTAATCTTTCTTGAATCATGCCTTGCCCACCCGGGGGACTACACCTCTTTATTATTTATTTATTCCTTTAGTGGAATGTCAGCATCAAAGGGTATGAACAACATGGTAACTTTTCTTACATGACTCCAAATTGTTTTCCAGAAGACTATTCAGAGTTCACCTAGTCATGAATTGGTATTCATATCTTTCCATAGCCTCCTTGTGATAAGTATGACATGGTAACTAGGGGCTATTTTAATTTATACTTTTCAAATTCCTAATGATTTTGGATACTTTAGATAATTATTGACAATTTGTATTCTTTTTTAAAATTTTTGTTATATCCTTTGAGCATTTGTCCATCATTGGACAGCTAAATCTTATGAATTTGAGTGAATTCATGAGAGATGTTAGAGATTAAACTTTATTAGAGATATTCCATGTAATTTTTTCCCCTTTAAATCCATGTTCTTTCTTCTGATTCTAGCTACTTTGATAAAAACTAAAGACTGGAACTATGATTTTATTGGCATAGTAAATGCCTGAAAAAGGAGAATCCTTCTACCAATATAAGCTGATACCTCTTCTGCATCAAACATAGTCATACTAAATAATTATTGATATATAATTATAGCCTCTTTGATAACATTTTATTTCAATATTCTCAATTGGAATTGGTCTATCTTCCCCTCTACTCTTAATTGGCTAAATAACCTATGAGGATCCT
This sequence comes from Vombatus ursinus, assembly GCF_900497805.2. NCBI lineage: Eukaryota > Metazoa > Chordata > Mammalia > Diprotodontia > Vombatidae > Vombatus > Vombatus ursinus. Next base: position 12,762,797 of record NW_020950239.1, on the reverse strand, counting down.
TCTAGCCATAAAATCTATGACCTAAAAAATGGTGGAGATAATAAAAGAAAAAAGAAGCAACCTCAATTATTTAAAATTAAAACACTTGCGCACAAATACCAGTGCTAACTGGACTGGTTATTCCTTCTTTTACATTTTCCCTAAAGGGGAATTTGATGGAGGAGGAGCCTGTCATGGGACTCTTGACTCCCACTCTCCCACTCAGCTTTCAGCAGCAGAACACAGCTGCTTTTAGAATGTCCATTTCTATTTTTTAAAAAATACGTTTTAAAATATATTCTCAATATGTATGTGTCTATGTGTTAAAAATCCGGATGGTAATTTGAACCTGAGCCAATTCTTTTTATTTGAATACTTGCAGGCAGATTAGAAACTGAGGAAAGGGAATTTTGGGGAGGGAAATAGATTTAAAACATTGAATTTGTCCCTATACAAGCCAAATTAATTTCTGTCTGGGGGTTCAAAACGAGACAGAGGAGTTGATATTCATTTGAGTGGAAAAAAAGAAGCAATGTTTGGGACATGATATCCTGAGCATATGTGAGTCTTGTAATCACAAGGAAGTGAATAAATCATATGGCAGCTGCCATCTCTTTCCTTTACCCTAAAAGTCCAAACTGAGTTTGGGCAGAGTCTAAAGAGGAGGAATAAGGTAGATTAGCATGCCTAGTTAGGCCTAGCTCAGTAGAAGGCGGATAGCAAGTTTTGCTGAGCTGACCAGTGCCACCTGTTGGTTGTACATGGATAGGCATTTATGACAAGCAAGAGAACAGAAGCCACTCATGGACATAGCAGGTTGGATGTTTTCCTCTTCCTCGCCTTTGTTCAAGATATGGACATTTTCTTCAAGATATAAGTAATGGAAGGTAGTTGCCATTGCAGAGCAGGGACACTTCTTGCCATCTTGCCCTTGAGACCATAAACTTAGAGAACTACAGTGGGACCTTATATTATGCCAAGACCCATGATCAGAGAGTTCAGAGCAGACGATCCAGGGGTTAGCATGAAGAAAACTGACTCTGGAGCAGGTAGAGAGACAAGAAAGTTCCGAAAACCTCAGCAACTGATGAGGAGCAACTCCCAACAGCAATCTCTACACTATCACCACCACCCTCAAAGCCAACAAAAGAAACGCGCACACACACACACACACACACACACACACCCCTAGATTCACCTTTGTTTTCCCTATTCCAGTCCAAAATCTAGATTACAGTCCTGGATCGCAGCCCCTATACCCTTCCTTATTCCATTTCTATGATATGGTTGTGAAAGGCGGTTCCTTTGGAATTTCAATGTTAAGTAAACCGAATGACCATCAAATCCTGCTTACCTGAGTCTTACAAATGTGATGAATAGTTGATGGAGTTCAGTAAATTTCCAAGAGGCAGAGTAGGGTCTTGAGTATTAATTCAGAATGAGGTCAGTATTTCCTTTTGCTCTGAAGCTGGAGCCTTGACAAGGTCAGACAACGTACATGGGACTTTTACACGATCACTGGACTGTTTGCTAGATTCAAATGTCAGCTGATGGGCAAAATTACAAACTATACTCCCTTGCTGGTGGAATACTACAGTTACTGAATTGCTTCCTGTCATTTATGATACACACCAAGTATACATAGTGTCTGTACCTTCTTGTTTGAAACATTTTGGTTCTCTCTCTTTCTTTCTTTATTCCCTTTCTTTTCCTTCCTTCCTTTACTTTTGTTTGATTTCTTTTGTCTTGGGCATTAGGTATATCTTAGAAACACACAGGACATTCAACCTGAACTTTTTTTTTCCTAATCATTCTGAATTTTTTAGCAGAATTTTAATTTTGTTTGGCTATTTTTCTGGAACTTTTTTTTTATTTTACAGATTCAGACTTTGAAATACTACTATTATATTATATAATACATATGAAAAATATTATTATTAAAATATTTGAAATATTACTTTGAAATATTTGAAATATAAAAATCAAATCATTGATTTTTTCCATTTCAGATTTTTGCTATCATTTTTTCATTTCAATTTTTTGTTCTTGATCTCCTGATGGAATTTCCTTTCTCATGATTGACTTACTGGATCTCAGGACCACAAATTTGTTATGTTTATTAACAATATTGGTTATTACAACATTGTCGTGTACTATTGACAAGTCATTGCTTATTTGCATGTGGTTATGCTTTACTGAATGTTATGTGCTTGTTCATGTGCTGGTTGGTTCTTATCTGTACCTTCATAGTTCTACGAATGTTGCTCACAGTGGCACTAATTTGCTTATCTATTTCACTACTTTGATTTGTCATGAGCTGCTGAATGTTTGATTTAGCCTTCATTTAGCTTATCTAATATAGTATTATTGATTTATTGAATTAAGTTTAACTGAAATTTTAATGAAATGGAGACCAAAACTCCGGAAAAGTTTTGTGAAACAAAGCATATGTAATAAGTACGTGTAGTGTCTATATCTAGTGCAGCAGCTTATATGTATACTTATATGTATACATGCTGTAGTATCTCACACTTCTCACGTAGGACGTAAACCTAGTTGCTCTAGTCCAATTTACTCAGTCCAGCCTGTCCTCACATTGGCAGGTCTAGTTTCCCCAGAGAGGGACCATCACCATGCGTTCACACTCAAATTTCCTCAAGATCCTATGGATTCACTTTATTTTGGGGGGAAATACTACCCCTACCCATCATTTCAGCTCTCCCAACCCCATTAATGTGTTTCAATTTACACAGCAAACCACTCAAAATGATACTTTTATATGTTAAACATAACAATTTACTTAATGAGACAAAAAATAACACATTAGTTGTTCATACATTAAAGCACATAAAAAATTAATATTTTGTAATCTACATATAACCTGGGTCACACTTTCCCACCATTGAACTTAGCATGTGTGGGATAGAGTGGATATACACTTAGAGAATCTTATCAAGGATATATGAGTGAGGAAAATTCATGTGCTCAGATTAACTCAACTCTGGAGCTGAAAACCACTGTCTTCCTTCTGTCTCAGGAACTGTCCTTAAAAGTTGTTAAATTTAGTTTATGTGCTGAACAGATGCTTGAACTGTTAAGCTGAGTTGATCCACCTTGTGCTTGACCATAATTTCCCTGGCCACAACATCTCAGACAAACTAGATAATCTTCTGGACCATTTCTCTGATTCTAATCTCTTCCTTTCCTCAACTACATGTACTCTTAACTATAAATGGTATTATCTTTTATTTCCAGCCATTGGCTAAGGCTGTTAGATTTTTCAAATCAGTTTCAAATCTGTGTGTGTGTGTGTGTGTGTGTGTGTGAGTGTGTGTGTGTGTCCCCTTCTGCCTCTTTTTTCTCTTCCTACTAGCCTCTCCTTCTCTCTCTCTCTCTCTCTCTCTCTCTCTCTCTCTCTCTCTGTCTTTCTGTCTCTCTCTTTCTCTCTCCTCCCCCTCTCCCTTTCCCACTCTTCTTTTGTCTTATATTTCAGTATTCAGACTCTGTCCTCTCTGTAAATAACTCCACCTTAGGTTATGGTTAGTAAGCAAAACCACATTTGTTTACAATCAGATAAACCACATTTGATATCTATACCCCTCCAGTATGTTGCTGCATTCATTTTTAGCAACACATTTTCTCAGAACAAAATCAGAGTAATTTTTCTAAGAATTCTGAGTAAAGCAGACTTAATTCAGAACTGAAAATGTTGAAATGAAAGGGCAGTACTTTAAAGGGATAGTATTTCACTCATGTAAAAAGGCAACTATGTCTTTAGTCCTAGAAGTAAACCTTAAATATAAAAATAATTGTGTTATTTGAAAATGGAGACGGGCTGTAACCAATTTGGACAGATGATTCTTTGACTTCTGCTACAGCCATGGTTTAGATTTTGATATACTCAAGAAGTGAATGCTAAATTTGTCTTACAGAAGCTGCATTCCAGTAGGCTCCCCTAAAGAAATAAAAAGAGAGCCTGGGACAGGAGTCCTCCCAGGCTTTGAAAATAGGAGGTCAGAACTCATCATCAGTTGCTTATTGGCCCATTCCAATTAGACTTATAGGACCCTGTACAGAAGTGATGGCGAAGATTAAAACATGGAATCACTTTTGCACTGGATAAGGGATTTTAAATGACCAATTTTTCTACAAGAAATATTTGAGGGAAATATCTTATAGTCTATGAAAAGACTAGGGCTTATAGTGAGTAACAAAGACCATCCACATTTGTGATACACCAAGTCTGAAGTAGACCAAGAAGTCTTTTGAAAAATCCAAAGAGAAACAACAGAAAGTAGTTCCATCCTGCTCAGAACTATTAAAAAAAAAAGGTAGCCAGAAATCTATGGATATTGAGAAAGAAAAACTCTGCATAAGCTACCAGGGAGCCAGAGAACACAAGGGAAACAAGCCATAAGCCTGCCAATGGTTGTACCAAGGATGCTCTAGAAGCATGTGAAACCTGCAGAGATCTATGAATGGACACGGGAAACAGAGCATTTCAGCAGAGAAGCTCCTCAAGGATTAAAAACTGGCAGTGATCTGACTGTTCTGACCAGAGTTGTAGGGTCAAGAATGAGCAGGTTTCTGATTGGGACTCTCTAGGGTCTGGAAATACAAAGTACTAGGACCTAAGATGCTACAGAAAGACCTGAAGGCCACATTATTCTGATTCCAAACCATCCAAAGGGACTTGGAACCTACCAGAATTCTTACCATAAACAGACCAGAGGATATGGAAGCCAGCAACAGGAGCTCAGGAAATCTAGTTCAGAATCAAGTAGGGTCTCACTATTCCATCTAAGAGTCTAGGACAGAGTAGAGCCTGGCCCTAGAAAAAAGTAACAAACCAAGAACTGACCCAGAAGATATGAGTTAACAGAAAAAGAAGAAGTTGCACATTATGAAGAAATATTGTGGGTAAAGGTGGTATATTGCTGGAGCTGGAGTCAGTAAGACCTGAGTTCAAATTCACCCTCAGATATGTAATAGCTGCATGACCCTGGGCAAGTCACTTCACCTCTGCCTCAAATTCCTCATCTGTAAAATGGGCTTAATAATAGCACCAACTCCATAGGGTTTTTGTGAGGATCAAATAAGATAATATTTGTAAAATGCTTAGCAAATCTTAAAGCATTATTTAATATTATATATTATTATTAACAATGAAGATGACAGTGATGATGATGATACTTTATCACTGCAAACTTTTCCTTTAAGTATTTAAAATAATTTAAATATAAAATAAAATTTAAAATGTACCACCTAGCTGCCTTGACAGAAAATTTGGCCGCAAAATGATCATAATTAAGGACCTCAACATACCCCTTTCAGACAAAGACAGATCTAATACAGATAAACAGGGAAGATTTTAAGGATCTGAAGAGACTTCTAGAAAAGTGATGTGTGACCAATCTCTAGAAATTATTAAATGAGAAAAGAAAGCAAAACTTTAAACATAATAAATTTTATTAATAACAATAATAAAATTAATCACATGATGTCAATAGATATAGAAAACATAAAATATAATATCCATTTCTGTCTACAAAAATAGTAAAAATAAAAGGAAAGCAATAAATGATTATTGATGCATTGTTTTCTCATTGATATGCATTTCTGATGCTCTATCCTTATTGTCTGTTTAGCATTTTGAACCCTTCATGACATGGCTCTTCCTACCCTTCCAATCTTCTTTCTGTTCCTTTAACACAACACTCCTCTCCTAATCTTATGGCTTTTCACTGGCTGTCCCCTATTGTTGGATGGAATGCTCACCTACCTCACTTTCTTCCTTCAAGGTACTACTTCACGCATCAGATTAACCACGTTGGCAAAAAAATGAAAATGATAAATCATAAAGAGGATGTAAGGAAGCAAGTATTTTAATGCACTGTTGGTAGAGCTCTGAATCTGGCCAACCATTTGCCCAATCATTCTGTAGAACAATTTGGAACTGTGCCCAAAATGGTATAAAGCTGTGCACACCCTTTGACCCAGCAATACTGCTACTAGATATATAACCCAAGGAGATCAAAGGAAAAGGACCTATATGTACTAGTAGCTAGTATAGAGTTTTACATTTAATAAAAATAATAATAATATCATTTATATAGTGCTTACTCAGTGTCAGGCACTGTGACAAGCAATTTACAATTATTATATCATTTGATACTCACAACCCTGCGAGGTAGGTGTTATTATTATCCCCACTCTACAGTTGAGAAAACTGAGGCAAACAAAGGCTAAAGTGACTTGTCTAGGGTTGGATAGTGTGAGGCTGAATTTGAACTTAGGGCTGGCTTCCTCCTGATCCAGTGCTCTATCCATCGCACCACCTAGCTGCTCTATCAAGTACACACACACAAACACACACACATACAGTGCCTGTTATACTCCAATAGATTCTTATTTCACATTTATATTTTCAGAATAACTCATTTATGCATTTACCATTAACATCAAGCTTGTGTTCTGAACAAATACAATACATATTAAAAACAAGCCTATTAGTTCTGGGGGTGATGTGATATGATGCTGTGTTGGGCAAGTGAAAAGGATTTTTATTTCCTTTTGTTGGTATCTACCCTTGTGTGAGTTAGGCTATCTTTCCCAGTCTCTCCTTCAAGTCCTCACCACTGCGGTGACCTCTCTAGCCATTCTCTGTGCCCTTGTTCCTCTGGAAAAAATACCTTTTCTTTCAAGTTGAGTGTGGATAGGAGGAAAAAGTGGTCACGGTCCACTTCTTATACGTGTCCTAACTATCTAGAGCTGCTGACTCATTTGCCCAGCACTAGCCAAATCTAAGTTTGCTGTATTGTTGTTTTTGTTTTTGTTTGGTTTTGTTTGTTTGGGGTTTGTTGTTGTTGTTGTGGGAAGATAAAAAGATGTTCAATGATTCTCTTGTCTACATCTCTAAGCTGTCCTCAGTCAGGAAAACTGCTCTGGAAAATGTATCCTGCAGCTGCAAAATCTCTCTCTCTCTCTCTCACGCACACACACACCCTTGTCTTTTTCAGGTTTTAAGTAATGAAATACATAAATTAATAATGCAATGATTGACCACATTTATCTTTTTAAAACTGGCTTTAAAGACAAGATAAGGAGAAAAGTAAAATAAGGAGTAATTTTTAAAAGAATAACCAAATTTTGGGAACAGGCACACAGTATTTTAAGAAAGGAGAAATAAGAAAAGGAGAAGGCTTTTTGCAAACCCAGCATCTTCTCTTTATCTCTTGTTCAATCACCAAGACGCTGTCTTACAACCTGGCTCTGAGAGAATCATACTCCGTGTTCTCTATCTCTGTTTTCCCAGAACATTCCTCTAGATTGCAGGGACTGGCAGACCCTCTGGCTGCCCACCCCTCTCCCTCCCACTGTATGATCTCATCTCCCATGGCTTCAGCCTTCTTGGTCTCTCTTAATATGGGAAGGCTAGGGTTAGTCAAATTTTGGCCTCAGATAGTCACAGGGTGATGGCAGTTCCTCAGTGGTATGTCTTGTGGGCCAGAAACTACAGAGGGGCTAGTCTTCATTGTCTTTCACGGCTTGCGGGCACTACTTAAGAAGTAGTGCTAGTTCTTAATCCCATGATAGCAGCCTTATTTATTGCAAGTAGGTTTTAGACTTGGAGCAGTTATGCTTAACACGAGCCCTATAGACTAGAGGAACATAAAATTTTTTTGGAGAATTTGGCAGGGCCTGTGACTCCATGAAACCTCCTTCTTGACTGCTTTTTTTTAACCTCCTTGCCAGTGATCTTCTTCTGCTTTTATCCCCTGGGTTATCTTAAAACAGCCTTGAGAAGTGCTTGTACTGGAAGGATTGGGAATGGTGTTGGTAAAAGGAATGTTGTTTCAAACCCTCTGGCTCTGCATGGCCCATTGTACCAAGTGCAGCACAGCGATCCCGACAAAATAATAGAGGGGACTGAGATTTTTGCCTGAATTAGCAAACATTTCTCTTCACACCCCAAAGTCCTGGGCCTACCAAAACATCACATGTGCATAAACAAGAAAATGGAGTCCTTTTCAAAGACTAGGTCCTTGATTCTGGCTCCTAAAGATACATGTTTAGCTAACCCCGGCAACTTTTTTTTCAATTCTTTCTTTCCTTAATGAAATTCATCAGTCAAATCATATTATGTCCATTCTAAGGAAGGCGGTTTCCTTCCTTTAAAATTGTCAGTAAGGGCAGCTAGGTGGCACAGTGGGTAGAGCACTAGCCTTGGAGTCAGGAGGACCTGAGCTCAAATCTGGCCTCTGACACTTGACACTGACTAGTTGTGTGACCCTGGGGAAGTCACTTAACCCCATTGCCTAGCAAAAACACAAAAAACAAACAAAAAAATTGTCATTAAGAATATAGTCCCTTCAGTCAAATCCCAAGAGGTTGTTGACCTTTTTTTGTATCATAAATCCCTTTGGCAATCTGGTAAGCTCTATGAACCTCTTCTCAGAATAAGATTTTAAAATGAATAAAATAAAATACATAGGACCACAAAAGAAACCAATCATATTGAAATCCAGTCTGTCTATAGATGCAAAGACTGTGATGCCATACAGTCTAGCAGTGGATATAAGAACTCTACTAATTTCAGACTTGTGATGTGCATCACTAACATTTCAAGATATTTGAAATGTGCTATGAAAATACTTGTGATTTCTGTTGGTGACAAAATCAAACATACTGCTTATTATGCCATGATTTGTTGCCTACATACATAATTGAAAGAAATGGTATCTGCATCCAAGAAAGAACTGATAAATAGAAGTATGTATAGAATAATTTTACTATACGTGTGTATGCATATATACATATATATACATATATTTGTGTCTAATGGTAGCCATGTCTGGGGGGGAAGACATTTACATGATAACTCTATTATACATTTAAAATGAATAGGAAGTTACACAAAATAGATTTGTAGTTTCATGTGCAATCATCTCTTTCATTATACTATGTTATGGAAATGTTTCTTTTATTCCATAAATTAAAAATAAAAGAAAGAAATATTAAAAAAGAAAGAAATACTAAATTTCAGTTCGAGGTTAATTGAAATAAATATGTAATTTTTCCCATCCAAGTTCATGGAACCCTAAATGTACCAACAGACCCCTTGGGGATCACAAACTCCAAGTTAAAAAACCTTTTCCTTAAAGTGATAGCATTCAGAGACAGGATTTTTAACCCTTGATTTCCCCAGTAACTCAGAAAAGGTTAGCATACCCTGTTTCTCAACTTCATAGTGTCACAGTTTATTTTATGTAACTTCTAAGTAGCAAAAGATTTTCAAAAAGCACTCTGAAAGAAGGCTAGTGAGGTAAAAGCAGTCAGTTGACTGTAATTCCTTTCCCAATTGAGCAATTAATTTTAATTCAAATGGCCCAGTATTAAGATTTGCTGATGGGCTTGGGTGTTTGCTAGGAACCAGTAGGTAGACTTACCCAGAACAATTACATTCATCTGAAGGTGAGAAATTGAATGTGACTGGTCACACTGGTCACTTTTTAAGCTGGAATGTCTCTGCAGCTGCTACAAATACTTTTTTTTTTTTCCTGGCCTACCCGCCTGCCTCCTGTCACACCGATATCAGTAAGTTTCTCCTCTGCTGTTGTAAATTGCAGGTACAGCTTCTTTCCCCTGTATTTCACCTCTCGTTCTTCACAGCTCAGTACTAATCATCAGCCCATAATGCAGTGTAGATTTGCCAGCCCCATCCCGATGATGTAGTTATTTCCAATTGGCACTTGGGAGCAGTGAGAGTAGGAAACATTACTCATGGCCAAGAGTACAGATGTTTCTAATTGCTTTCCATTACCAAGAATAACAGCTGTTTACATCTATCAGCAAATAATTCACAAGAGCTCCAGACTATTAAGATAACACACCCCACCTGGTCACCATCACAAGTTGTCAAGGCCAAGGTAGTGGCTGCCAGAATCCCCTTCTGCATCTCTGTTCATCAAATGACAGTATGTGTCACCTTCAGATATCCTTATGCTACCCCACACGTTCTGGCTTCTTGGTGGCCTGACACATCAAATGGACATATGGATTCTTCATGGCTTTGCAGTAAATGTTTTATGATTATCTTGAAGCCAAGGGCAGCTGACACACAGGAGCAAGGGACTTGCGAATCGCCTGGTGAAAGAAATTCTGCACTTTCCCCCAAAATGAGCGAAAAGCGCTCTGCTTAGAGGGGCTCGGCAGCTGTACATTTAACTTCCTTTAATGCACCAACAAATCATATTCAGTGAGATGTTATATGACACAGTAATATACCAGGGACTAGGTCACGTGTTGTCATACAAGACACAACAAAATGGACAGACAGTTGACAGTTCATTGAACTACATTACACACAAATGAATATAAATGTTACAGTGCCTCGTAGACAGCAGAGCTCAAAAAGACCAATTAGGCTCCTCTTGCCAATGTAGCAGAGCTCCCTACTGCCTATTTCCAATGTGTTTTTCCCAGTCCAGTTTAAAGTGACTCCAGCAATGGGGTTTCTACTTTCTTTAGGGAGATGATTCTAGTCTGATGCATTTGACACAATGAAGTTTTCTTTCCTGACCCTATGCTTGAATTATTCTTTGCAAACAGTCAGCCAAGAAATATTAACCTATGGATTTCAAGCCAAACTGCAAAAAATAGATTATATTTTAGTCCACATATAAATACACACTTTTATGACTAGTGTTATTAAGTTTTTTTTCCCTTGTTCCTCTTTTCATTTTCTCAGGCCTCTGCCAGAGTTTCTTCCTTGCCAATAATCTATAACACACACACACACACACACACACATATATATACACACAAAAGAAAGATGATCTTCCTTCAAATTACAATAATTAATAGAGTAATACTAACAATTAATTAATACTTATTAAGGACCCACAACATAATAAGTTATAATTCCACTGAAATGAGATGGAAGGAAACAATCATCTATTAAATGCCTACTATGTACCAGGCACTGCACTAAATAAACCCTTTACAGATATTATCTCATCTGATCTTCACAACAACCTTAAGAGGTTGATGCTATTATTATCCTCATTCTACAGTTGAGGAAACTGAGGCACACAGAGGTTGATTTGTCCATGATCACCCAGCTAGTGTCTGAACTTAAGTGCTCCTAACTCCAGATCCAGTATACACACATACATACATGTGAAAAGTGTATATATATACATACTTTTATATTTATGTATATATATATATATGCACATGTGGAGAGACAGAAGAAGGAGGAGAGGAAGAAGGAGGAGGAAGAGGAGGAGGAGGAGAAGAAGATGATGAAAAGGAAGAGGAAGAAGAAGAAGAAAGAATATATGAAGGGAGAGTTTAAGATGTGACTGGAAAGCTAGGTAGGAAACATACTGCAGAGAATGCAGAATTCTAGGATCAGGAGTTTATGTTTTATTCTATAGATAATAGGAAACAACCCAAGGCTTTACAATGAAGAAAGATACAATCAGAGCAGTGTATTAAAGCATTATTCATGCAGTGATTTGAAGAATGATTTGAGTAGGAGGAGACTGGATGCAGAAAGACTGTAGATTATTGTAGGCAGACTAATTGGAAAGTTATTGAAGTTATCTAACTAAAAAGGAGTTAAAACCTGAGACAATGTGGTTCTGCTGGGAAACTTTTATGCCATAACTAACCTACAAAGTATAAATGTAGATCAAGGAATCATACTATTGAAACTCCAGTTATGATGCCCATAAAAATATGCATCCTTTAAGTTTGTGGGGGGCCAGAGATAGGAAGATCCCAAATTTAGCCTGGCCATCTCCATTGAGAAAAGAAAAAGTAAGTTGGGTGGGACTTCTTTGTGGCAGGGGAAGGAAAAATACAAGGATTGAGTGTTATTAGGTTTTGTTATATATGTCCCCAAAGTCTTATTTTAAGTGATTTTTATCTTTAATAGCTTAAAATAGCTATTAATATCTTTAAAAGTTTAAAGCTGCATTAAGGCTTTGGGGACATTCTGTATTTCTGTGTGTTTCTTTGTTCTGTGTGAATTGCTGAGGAAACTTTGTGTATTAGGCCATGCTACTGAACTGTCTGAACTCTTTGGTACAGAGAGAAGCAAAGGACTGTGACGGTGATCAAAATCTCCAACAATTCCAAGATTTTGAACCATTTCTTCTCCGTTAAGACATATCAAAGTTAGAGGGAATTGTAGGAAAATGGTGGAATAAAGCAGGAAACTATCTGACTCTCCCAAATTCCCCCACAAATAAAATAATGCCTCAAAGCAAATTTTAGAGCAGCAGAAATTATTAAAAGCCTGAGTAAAGCAGTCACTCAGCCTAAGAAAACTTGGGATGACATTCGAAAAGATCTGACCTCTTGGGATAGTAGGGTGTAGGCCACAGGCTCAGCTTCCAAAGTTTAGATGGTGTAGGGCAGGGGTAGGGCACCTTTGGCCTCCAGGCTATATTTGGCTTTCTAGGTCCTTGGATGTGGCTTTTTGACTGAGTCCAAGTTTCACATGACAAATTGTTTCATTAAGGAGATTTGTTCTGTGAAGTTTAGAAGTTGGCTCTGCCCAACTCTAATATAGAGTTAACAGTCAAGAAATAGGCCATTAAAAATAGGGGAGGGAATGGAGAAAAAAACTGACCATAGATAGCTACTATGGTAATAGAGAAGATCAAGGTTCAAACTCAGAAGAAGAAAAAGAAGTCAAAACAGCAATTTGTAAAGCTTCAAAGAAAAAGTTTAAAGTGGTCACAAGGCCAGAAAGAGTTCCTAGAAGAGCTTAAAAAGAACTTTAAAAATCAAATAAAAAATGTTGAGGAAAAATTGGGAACATAAGAATAATGCAAGAAAAGCAAGAAAATTAGGAAAATAAAGTGAGGCAACTAGAAAAAAAGATCCAAAAATTTACCAAACAAAATATCTTCTTAAAAATTAGAATTGAGCAAGGGGAAGCTACTTAATTCATAAGACATCAAGAAACAATAAAATCAAATCAAAAGAATAAGAAAAAGAACAAATTAAAAATCCCCAATTAGACTCCAAATTGATAATCCTGAAAATTAAAGGTGAGATCAATAAAAGTGAATGTAAGAAAACTATTGAATTACTAAATAAATCCAGGAGTTGGTTTTATGGGAAAAAACTAATAAAATTGATAAACCATTGATTAATTGATTATTTTTTTAAAAAAGAGAAGAAAACCAAATCACCAATATCAAAAATGAGAAGTGTGAATACACGATTAATGAAGATGAAACTTAAACAATTATTAGGAGTTATTTTGCACACTTATATGCCAATAAATGTAACAATTTAGGTGAAATAGAAGAACACTTACAAAAACATAAACTGCTCAAATTAATAGAAGAGGATGTAGAATAGCTAAATAAACCTATTTTAGAAAACAAAATTGAACAGGCCATAAATGAGTTTCCAAAAAGAAAAAAAAGGCATTAAGACCAGATGGATTTACAAGTGAATTGTACTATTTAAAGATCAACTCATTTCAATATTAAATAATTTGGAATAGTAGGCAAAGAAGGAGTTATACTAAACTCCTTTTATGAAATAAATATGGTGGTGATACCTAAACCAGGGTGATCAAAAATAGAGAAAAAATATTATAGACCAATTCCACTAATGAATATAGATGCAAAAATACTAGCTAGAGGACTAAAACTATATATCACAAATATTATATACATTATGACAAAGTGAGATATATACCAAGAACACAGGATTGGTTCAATGTAAGGAAAAGTATTAACATAATTGATTACATCAATAACAAATGTAACAAAAATCACATGACTATATTAATAGATGCAAAAAATACAACAAAATATAACAAAATTTTTTGACAAAATATAGCACTCATTCCTATTAAAAAACATAGAAAGCATAGTATAAATGGATTTTTTTCCTTAAAATGATAAAAAGCATCTACCTAAAACCATCAGCAAACATTATTTATAATGAAGATAAGCGAGGAGCCTTCCCAAAAAGATCAAGAGTGAAACAAGGATGCCCCTTATCACCAATATTATTCAATAGTGTACTAGAAATGCTAGCAGTAACAATAAGAAAAAAAAAGGAAATTGAAGGAATCTAAATGGGCAATGAGGTAATACAACTATCTCTTTTTGCAGACAATGCAGTGATATATTTAGAAAATCAAATAGATAGAACTAAAAAACTAATTGAAACAATAATTTTAGCAAAGTATCAGAATATAAAATAAACCCACAAAAATCATCAGTATTTCTATAAATCACCAACAAAGCCCTGCAAGTGATAATAAGAGATTGTTCATTTAAAATAATCATAGACAATGTAAAATACCTGGAAGTATACCTGCGAAGACAAACCCAGGGGCTATATGAACAGGATTATAAAACATTTTTATACAAATAAAGTCATATTTAAATAATTAGAGAAATAGTAACTGTTTATGCATAGGCTGAGCCAATATAATTAAAATGACAATACTACCTAAATTAATCTACTTAATCAGTGCCATCCCAACTAAATTATTTTAAAAAACTATTTTATTGAGCTAGAAAAATAGTAACAAAATTCATTAGGAAGAACAAAAGGTCAGAAACATCAAATGAATTAATTAAAGAAAATGTAAAGGAAGGAGGTCTAACAGTGCCAAAACTTAAAATGTATCATAAGGCAGTAATGATCAAAATCATCTGGTACTGGCTAAGAAATAGAATGGTGGATCAATGGAATAGAGTAGATATATGATACACAGTAGTAAAATATTTTGGAAACCTTGTGTTTCATAAATGTAAATATTTAAGTTTTTGGGATAAGAATTCACTGTTTGGTAAAGACTGTTGGGAAAACTGGAAAGCAGTCTGGCAGAAACTAGGTATAGACCAATATCTTATACCATTTACCAAAATAAGGTCAAAATGGTTACATGATCTAGACATGGAGAGAGATATCGTAAGTAAATTAGGAGAATATGGAACATATTACCTATCAGATTTGTGAATAGGAGAAAATTTATGAATAAACAAAAGATAGAGAACATTGTGAGATGTAAAATGGATAATTTTGAATACATTAAATTTAAAAAAAATTTACAAATAAAACCAATCTAATCAAGAAGAGAAAAAAGCAGAAAATTTGGGGGGGGGGGAGTGGAGTTTTTTATACAGTTTCTTGGATAAAGACTTTTTTATCTAACTATATAGAGAATTTTGACAAAATTACAAGACTTCGAGTCATTCCCCAATTGATAAATGGTCAAAAGATGTAAACAGGCAGTTTTTAGAGGAAGAAATTAAAGCTATCTATAGTCATATTTTAAAATGCTCTAAATCATCATAGATTAGACAAATTCAAGTTAAAACAACTTTGAGATATCATCTCATACCTATGAGATTGGCTAAAATGATAAAATGGAGAAATGACAAACATTTAAGGGAATATGGGGAAAATGGGACACTAATACCCAGTTGGTAGAATTTTGAACTGATCCACCATTTTGAAAAGCAATCTGGAATTGTGCCCCAAGAGTTGTTAAACTGTGTATATTTTTGACCCAGCAATACCACTATTAGATCTGTTTCCCAAGGTAATTGGGAGAAAAGGGGGAAAAAAGCTCTCCATTGTGGTAGCAAAGAACTGGAAAATGAGGAAATTCCCATCAATTGAGGAATGGCTAAACAAGATGTGGTATATGATTGTGATGGAATACTACTATGCTGAAAAAATTATAAGCAGGTTTATTTTAGGAAAATGTGGAAAGACTTGCATGAAATAATGAAGAGCGAAATGAGCAGAACCAAGAGATTATATAGTTACAACAATATTATTCAAAGAGTTGTGTATGACTAAGTTATCATGAGTTACTTAAATCTTCAAATCATCTATAAAGGACCTATGAAGGAAGATGCAATCCACTCCCAGAGAAATAACTGATATACGGAACTATGTATTGTATAGTTTCATTCATTCATACATATATATATGAATATGTATGTATGTATATACTATGTATTGTATAGTTTCATATATGTGTATATGTATATATAGTATATGTGTGTATGTATGTATGTGTGTATGTGTGTGTGTGTGTGTGTGTTGTGTGTGTGTGTCAAGTGTTGTTCTCTAATGTAGGGTTAAAAAAAAGAAAGGGAAACAGCTTGGAACTTAAATGTAATAACAATAAAATAAAATATTAAAAATAAAATAAAATAAAATTTTAAAAGACATGTCAAAGTTGGAGGTGATGACTCCACCAAAGTAACCAATAAAAAAGATTTAAATAGTACCTTTTTTAAAGCATATTCATGCTTATCTCCCTCCTTTTTTTTTGGAAGGGGGTATTTTTTGTTAATTTTTTTAATTTAAAAAGTGAGGGTAGGTATGACATCCATATCATAGTAATCAGGGCATATTTAAAATGCCTTATGATACATTTGATTCCCAAAAGGTAGCAAGAAGTACAGTAAAATTAACGTGTCTTTTGATTTAAAAAAAAATGGATGACCTAGATAATATAAAATTAAATGAAAAAAGAAAGCATTTTTATCTGGACAACCAGGGTTCTAAAAGGCCAAACTAAAGCCAAGAGGCTAATTGGGCTAAGCAGACCCTCAAAATCATTTGCCAGTTAACAGGCCACAAGCTAGGGGACAGTTTGCATAGGGCTTTTGTTCAGTCGGTGTTTGAAAATTTTGAGAAGTCACCTTTGTGCCAACGCATTATACAATCATATCTCTTAGACACAGAAACCAGATGGAGAAAATAGGGGGTTGGGAGGTGGGGGCCAGGGTTGGGGCTGAGCCAATTTTCTCTAAGCAGAAGGAAAAGAAGGGTGTGTTGGCAAATATTTTGTAGAATAAAAATTCTGATTTTACAAAGCTGTTTTAGTGAACTACAGGGTTTAAAACTTAAAGGCTGTATAAGATATATATTCAACTTTACAGTACATATATGCCTGGTTTGGGAAAGAGAAAATATCACTTCTTTTAGGGATATATGTGTTACTGAAGTTGTTTATTTCAGCTTTTGGAATATCAATGAATTCCCTCTTCGAATATCCAAATAAAAACTGAGTCTTCTTCACTGATATTTGGAATAGGTATTCTTTGAATACTTTATGATGGATTTTTTTAAGGGAAGACAACTTTTTTAAAAAATTTTGTTAATATATTTTAAGTAAGTATTTTGCACTTTAATGAAGAGAGGCAAGACTTCTGGTTGAAATGGCAACATGAAAGTAAAGAATCACGGAATTTGAGAGTTAAAAGGATTCTCAGCATCCATCCAGCCCATTCAACTCCTACACAAAAAGAATCACATTATGACATACCCATCAGGCAGGTGTCCAGGCCAAGGAGAAGGAAACCATCACCTTTTGAGGAAACTTATACTTTTGAACAGTTCTACATGTAAGGAAAATTCACTGTATTCTCATATATGCTCATATACACTATTTCTTGATAATTATTCAGTAAGGAGCAAATAATAAGGGAATGCAAATAAGGGGAAATGATTGAATAATTAAAAAGAAGTCCAAAGAGAAATGCAGAAAGCATGTACATCCAGATCAAAACCACACAAAAAGACAGCCAGAAACCTGCTGTCATTGAGAGATTACCAAAGAAGCCAGTGTGAGCTCATGTAAACAAGCCTGAAACCTAGGTGCTTTAACTGGAGATGTTCCAGAAGATCTGAAATTGTACCATGCTGAACAGGGGAACTCTGGGACACTGAAAACCTGTAGAACTCCAACATGGGATACTCCTCAGGGCCAGAAACTGCAGTCTTCTGACTGGAATTATTCTGGGGATTTAGAAACCTGAAAATATCTAACCAGAGATCTCCAAGAGGACATTGAGTCTGAGATGTTCCACTGTTACTGTTGCTGTTCAGTCATTTCAGTCATGTCCAACTATTTGTTATACTACTTGGGATTTTCTTGGCTAAGATACTGGAGTGGTTTGCCATTTCCTTCTCTAACTCATTTTAGAGATGAAGAAACAGAGGCAAACAGGGTTAAGTGACTTGCCCAGCATCACACAACTAGTGTCACAAATCATATTTGAACTCAGGTCTTCCTGACTCTAGGCCTGGTGTTCTATCCAGTAAGCTAACTAACTGCCCCTGAGATGCTCCAGGAATGGCCTAAAGACTTCTAGAGATGAGAGCACAGACATGTTGTGAGAAATAGAAAAAAAAATGGAGGATCTTCAGGGAGGTGACAGGATGACCATTGCATCCAAGATTATGGAAGAGGGTGGCCCTGAGATGCAAAATCCCAAAATAGCACCTGAGGCTATAGATATGACCTAACAGAAGAAAACACCATACTCGATGAGAAAATATTATTAGCTAAGAGATGTTCCAGGAAAAATAAATACAAAGAGAGTAATTACTTAACTTTCCTACAGGGAGAGCCTCTGAGAGGGAAAAATGGTTGGCCACAAAGACTACAAAAAGTACCTGGAAAAAAATGAAGCCGGACGTTTAAAAAAAAAATGAAAGCAGCATTGTGGGGGGAGGGAATGGAAAGGAAATAAATAGATTAGAACATAAAGTAGAAAGCACTCAAGTAACAAATTCCCTTTAAAAGACAGATATTGGGACAAAAAAAATTAAATGATTCCAAGTTGAAAAAATGGAAAAAATAAATGGACTCATCATTTTTTTAAAAAATTGATATGGAAAACAAGTAGAGTTCATATAAGAATCACACTATTCCATGAAAATCATGCTTAAATAAAAACCTGGATGTTGTATTTCAAGAAATTATTAAAGACAACTGCCCAGAACCAAAGAGCAAATTGAAAACCAATAGAATCTAGTGTTCATCTCCTAAAAGAAACATCAAACTAAAAATGCCCAGGATTGTCATAGCTAAAACCAAAAGCTTCCACATCAAAGAAAAATGTAACAGTCAGAAAGAAAGAGATCAAGTACCAAAGAGCCAAATCAGGATAACCCAGGACTACACTGTAATTGCTATAAAGGAGAGAACATCTTGAAATATAACATTCAAAAAGGCAACAGACAGAGGATTAAACCAAGAATGATTTGCTCTGCAAACCTGAATATAATCTTCTACAGAGGAAGATAGATTGGGCACATAATAGAATAAAGGATTTTCAAGTATTCCTGATGAAAAGGTCAGAGCTAAGTAGAAACTTAGAAATAAAAAGACAAAGGTTAAGGGAAACATAGAAGTAAATACATGTGAGCTTTTGGGAGGAGCTAAATGATGACAAAATGCTTACATTCTAATAGAGGGAAAAGAGGCAAGTACACTCCCTTTAAATGTCATAGAGGGACCTTTGTCAAGCAAGACAAATTTAGGACCTGGGTGTTGTTTTATTATTTTAATAGAAAATAAAAGGAGAGAAAAAAGGAATATACAGGAAGAAATAAAGAAGGTAGAGGAATCAGGTGGCACAGATTACTGGATTTGAAATCAACAAGCCATGTTCAAATTCTGCCTCAAACATTTGCTAGCTATACAAACCTTGGCATGTCACTTAATGTTTCTTAGCCTCAATTTTTTTAATCTATATGATTGGGGAAAATAATAATAGCACCTACGTCACAGGATTGCAGCAAGGATCAAATAAGATAACATATAAAACACTTTGTAGACAAAAACTTTAAGGTGCTATGTAAATGCTAGCTATCAATATTTTACTTTTTCTCATAGTTGGGATCCATGAGAAGAGTATTTAAATATGGAAGATGAAGTGGGGCAAGAGGACATTTCATGAAAATCTCCTTTATCTCAATCAGACAATAGAGTATTACAGAGAGAGAGAGAGAGAGAGAGAGAGAGAGAGAGAGAGAGAGAGAGAGAGAGAGAGAGAGAGGGAGAGAGAGAGGGAGAGAGAGAGAGTCTGGTTTAGAAATAATAATTCAATTCAATTCAGTAGGAAAATAGACTAGGACAAGAAGGTGAGAGGGCCATAAGAGTAAGGATAGAATCAAAGAGGAAATAGAAACAAGCAAAACAAACTTCTGCTTTGGAGAATGGATTATGAATTGGGGGTTAAAAGGAAAGAAAAAAAGTGTAAGGATCAGCGATCATGGAGTGGGAGAAAAAAAGTTCAGTTATAGATTGCTGGCTTTGATAAATCCCTCCTCTTTTGCTAGAAAGAGGGCAAAGGAAGAAAAAAAAGGATTTCAGGACATGATGGAGAAAAATATGCAATTAACTATCATTACCTTGACTGTGAATAGAATGATCTCACCCATAAAATGGAGGAGGGCAAGAGAATTGATTAGCAGAATCCAGTGATATGTAATTTACAAGAAACACAATTGAAACATAAAAATTCACATGGGATGAAAAGTAGGGGTTGAGATAGATATATTACACTTCAGGTGAATTCAAAAAAACTTGAGTAACAATCATTATTTCTGCCAAGGGAGTAGTAAAAAAAAATTATGAAAAGAGATCATTTTAAAATTCATTATATCTAAAGAAAATATTATATGTATATATATATATATATATGTTCCCTGAGTTGCATAGCCTATAAGTACTTAAAGGAAAATATAATAAAATTACAAGGAGAAATATACTCTAAAATTATAATAGTTGGAGACTAGATAAAGACATATTTAACAACAAGAAAAGTCAAAAGGAAGCTAATAATCTGAATAAGATTTTTAGGAAAGTTATCTATGATAGATCTCTGATAATTACCAAGTGGGAATAGAAAATAATATATATATATATTACTCAGCTATACATGGCAACTTAATAAAAATTGAGTATGTGTTACTAAGGGATAGCTTACAAACAAAAGACACATAAAAAAACTTATAAACAATTCAGAAAAGCAAAAATAATGAATCCTTTGCTGACCACAAAACAATAAAAATTACAATAAATAATATGAAAGAAATAATTCAAAGTTAAATGGTGTCTAAAATATTTTATTCTGTAGAGAATTCCCCAAAAGACATTCCTCAAAAGAACAAGAAGTTACCAACAGAGAGATAAATATGTGATCTAAAACATATATACATTTCTATAATATATAACATATATACTTTCAGAATTAATTAGTCACTGAATAAGTTACATAAAGTTATACAATTGCATTAAAGAAAATGGCAACAATGAAACTATATATTAACCCTTTGAGGATTCAGCCAAAAGGGATGTTTTATATCATGAAATCCTTTCACCAAAGGAGAAAAAGAATAGACCAATGAACAGATAAAACCACTGAAAACAAAAAAAAAATTGATAAAGAAAACTGAGAACTGTTTTTTTAAATAAGCAAATGATTAATGAATCAATTCTCTATATAGATTTCACATGACATTTATCAGAGAAGTTTGCTGCAAAAGATTACCTATTCTCATCCTTCCAGTTAACTATTTCCCTTCCAATTTTATGCATTTTTATATATTCAAAATTTTTCATTTTATTTCATGTGATTATTTCCACTTTGTCTAATCAAAAACACCTTTCCCACCCATACTTTTGAAAAGTTCCCAGATCCTTTAATTAGCTTATATGATTTTTTTATAACTAGGTCATATAAGATTTGATCTCCTTGCAATATCCGGCTTAAGATGTTCATTTAAACCTAATTTCTGTCAGCCTATTTCCAAATTTTCATAGTTGTTCTGATTGAACATTATCTATTGAATTCAATCTTTAGTTGGTATGATTGAGTTAATTTTCTCAATGATACACTCCTCTATTTTTTAACCAATACTAGTTTCTTATGATTACTGCTCGATAGTTTGAGATTGGGTACTACTAAAATCCTTTCTTCTCACTTTTTTTTTGTGGATTGAGGGTTATTCCTTCACTTCTTAATCTTTTGTTCTGACAGATGAATTTTGTGGGGTTTTTTCTAGTTCTATAAATTGCTCTTTTGGTAGTGTGGTATGAAATGAATACATACATATACACACATGTATATGTGTGTGTGTATAATTTCTAATCTCTAATATTGTTGGAGTCTTTATTTGCTTATTCTTCCCACTTTATTTCCTGAATTGAGACTTAATATTGTGGTCTGGTCTTCATACTTATACAAAGAGTGTTTGGATCTTCTTCTGGGGACCTGCTATTGTTTTCTCTTATTAATGAGAGTTATATTCTTCAAATATTTCAGGGGTAACTCGTGCTGAGGACCTACTAACTTTCTACATGCCCCAAGCAGTCTATTCTAGAGTAAAGTCTGGTCTGCTTTATGTTCAACTGACTTGAGCTTTGTAACCTCATGATCCCAGTTTGGGCCAGAGTGACACAACTCTAGGTTCGCCGCCTGGTTATATCTCTAGTAAACTACCATTGGTTCCAGCTCCTCTTTTCAATGTGCTTGTCAACCCTTGCCAGCTAGCTGAAAGTATCTGAAGGTTCAGAATGACAGATGTGACAGAAGGCTCTTCCTTGGTCTGACCTTCTTGCCCTGGTCTCTTAGCTGTGTAGACCTCAGACCTGGCAATGGACTGAATCTGTAACCTCCCTTTGGGACTTGCCACAGAGCCACTACTTGTTTCTGCTAATGCTTCTTGCCCAGTAAACAGCCTCAGGGCAGATCTAAGCTGGGTACACTAAATCTGACTACTCTTTGCCTGGCACTCAATCATAGGTCAGTCTGGGCCAAGCAGCTGGCCTTCCAATTCCAAGCTGGGTCATCAACTCTGGTGCGAGGTCAGAGGAAGATATAACTACACACTGGCTCCTGTTTCAGCTCCTTATACATACAGTCAGGCCATGTTCCTACTGGAAAAGCAATCACTCCCCACCTGGGAATACAGCTTCTCATCAGTCTTTCACATAGCTATAGTCCTAATCCCTCCTAAAAGCAAGTTCTATTACTGCTCCTTGAAACGGAAAAAAAAATGTTTCACTGCGTTTGTTCTTCAGAATTCCCAAACACCTGAGTGTGCTTCCTAGATCTCTGTCAGAGTCGTGGGAGGGGAGCTGAACTGTATTGCTTTCTCCAACTTTTCCATCTTGGCCTCCCCAAAACAAGTAATTAGAGAAATGGAAATTAAGATAACTGATGCTCTCCGTTACGCATATCAGTTTAGCAAAGATGATAAAAATGGAAAATAACAATCTTTGAAGGGTTGTAGACTGACAAACCATTTTAGAAAATATTACAAACTCTTGCCCAGTCATGATTTCTCATTTGGTGCAATCAATCACGGAGTCCAAAGAATTCAAACAATCCGTCTAATAAAAACATGATCAAACCACATTTCCACTTCATAAAAGTAGTTTTTAGGGCAGTTAAAAACAGTTCAGGAAGATAAAAGCTGCTAGCATAGAAGCTAAAAGCTGTTGCAAGAACTGCTTGCCTTGCAGTTTCAGGAGCTCCCGGCCAAGGTCCCAAGAACAACCTTTATGCCCTTCTTGCCGAAACACCCAGCGATGGGTCTCAAATCAACCTATCTGGGGACAAAAGAAATCTAAACTGCCCCAAATCTGCTAGTGTTGTGAGAGGGCAGGCTGTTAACTCATACCTATCCAGTTTCACCAGTATTCTGACCCACAACAAACTACTATATCCATAAAGTCATTAAGCTGTGCATGCATACTCTTTGAACCAGCTAAGCCATTAGTAGACATACACCCCGAAGATATTGACAACCGGAAAAGCCCCCAACCTACAAAAATGTTGCTAGCATTACTTTTTGTAGTAGCAAAGAACTAGAAACAAAGTAGGTACATATCAATTGGGGAATAGCTAAACAAATTACGGTATATGAATATAATCTTCATCTGTCTCCTGGCTTCTTTATGCCTCCAATTCCTGGCTAAACCTCCATCTTTTACAAGAAACCTTTCCAAATCTCTATTATTGCTATTGCTAGCACCTTTCCTCTGTTGATTATCTTCATTATCACACTCACACACACACACACACACACACACATGCACACACACACATTTCTTTGTTGTATATTAGTTGTTTGCATATTGTATCCCCATTAGACTGTATGCTCCTTGAGGGCAGGTACTATTTTTGGCCTTTCTTTATATCCCAAGAGTTTAACACAGCACAGCACATAAGAGGGACTTCAAAATAATGCTTGTTGTTGCCTTGAATGGACTTGTTTGTTAATTTTTTTCAGTCACAATAATGAAGATTTTTAAGTCAGGGAGGCAGTGTTGTTTAAGTCATTTCCACCTCTGACCCTTTTTCCAGGTTTGATAATGGGCAAGCCACTTAAATTTGCTGAGCCTCACTTTCCTTATCTGAAAGATCAAGTAATGAAATGTTTTTCAGGACTGCTGGTTATTCATTTTTTTATCTTATCCTGGCTTTTCACTGTCACCGAATCAAAGAACAGTTGTCAACAGCTTCAAGAGAGGAAGTAAAAAGACAACCCTGTTCTCCCCAACCCCACCCCCACTTCATCTTTCATTTACTTTAAGATGCCACTAACTGACAATCTCTCTGAGCTACAAACTTTCTCTATAGTCAGACGTATTTAAAAGTTGAATACGTTGCCTGAGAGTGGGAGTACAGATAGAGTGGTGGTGGATTCTGTCTCACTAGAAGTCTTTAAACAAAGAATGAGTGACCAGACAGGAAGTCTCTATGATTCTGAGATACTGAAATTCTCATGTCTGTCGTCACATAGCTAGTAACATTGTGTGATAGATTTCTCCCAACCCAAGTCCATCACCTTCTCTGTTAATTTTAGATATTAGTCTACAAATAGAAAAGGACTTTCCTTCCTTCCTTCTTTCCTCCTTCCCTTCCTTCATTCCTTCTTTCCTTCCTTCCCTTCTTCCTATTCTTCCTTCATTTCTTTCCTCCTTTCATTCTTTCTATTACTTCATTCTTCATTTCTTCATTCTTTCCTCCATTCCTTCTTTCTCTTTCTCTTCCTTCTTTTTCTCTCTTTGATTTTTCTCCTTTCTTTCTTTCTTTCTTTCTGTCTTCTCATTTGCACTTTCTTTTTCTTTCATGGAACCCAAGGAAAGACTTCAGGTAAGCCATGGTTGTGAAACTGACCTGGTCAGATCACTATCAGTCTGGACATTTCTCTATTTCACTATGAATAGGTATCATTGTAAGGTAGGTACATTTATACTGATGTTATAAGTTAGACAGCTAATTATTAATTAGGTTGCACATAAATTGAGCTAATAAAGCACTGGTGAACATACTCTTTTTCAGGCTGGCATGATATGGCATGCAAGTTGGCATGCAGCGTTTTGCTAACATATGGTAACCAGAAGCTGCTGTTTCTTCTTAAGAAACAGCAACAGAAACGTCAGCCTTCACAGTATTAAAGAAACACCCCCTCCCCAAAAAATCTCCCTTTCTTCTCTAAGGGTGTTAGTGCTAGCATGTGTGCCACTTATCAGCCAACATGGCTCCAAAGAAAGCTGTACATGGGCCCTCAGGCCAGCTCCCATAGGAATCCATAGTATCTATTCTACAGTAAGGGTAAGACAGCTTGACCAAGAGTGCTCCCCAAAGTGACTTGAACAGAATGTAGAGTGAATATGGCTTGATAGAGGTTGTAGGATTTTCTTTTTAATCACAGAACTGGAAACTGAAAAAAAAAAAAAACCCAAGCAGGAAATTAGTCCAATCCCTTGATTCTAAGAAAGAACTTGTTAGAATAATAAAACCATGAAGTCAGAAATTCAAAACTCAAAGCTACCTCAAAGACCATTTAGAGCAACCCATTCATTTGATAGATAAAAGAACCAGGGTCCAGAGAAGTTAAAATCAAGGTCACACATCCTATCAGTGGCACAGTCAAGACTGAAACTGGCTTCAACTTCCCTGGGGTGTAGATAGGTGTAGTTTGAACTCTACTGAAGATCAGTCACCCAATCAATCACCATCTATATACCCTCAAGGGGTGAACCGATTGGGTATGGTGGTGACTGAGCTCCTCCACTGCCACTGTGGGTGTTGAGAATCAAGGCCTTCCTCTGAGGGGAGATGGTGAGGGAAACAGGGCTGGTCTCAGTGGTCTTAGCAGAGCAGTGATGGAGCCTCATCTGCCTACTGTGAAAAGAGATACCCAGTCCTTAAGACTAACATTTCCTCAATGTGAATAATCCTAATATTCTGAAGGTAATATAATTAATTTACACATCTAAAAATGAAATGAATTTCTCTCATTCTGTTCTTAAGGGACATGAAACATAATGAGCATGCAATTAGCATCGACCTATTTAAAGCCTACTACTATTTTTCTTGACTCTGTGTGTGTCTTTCTGTCTGTGTCTCTGTGTCTCTGTCTCTGTCTCTGTCTCTGTCTCTGTCTCTCTCTCTCTCTCTCTCTCTCTCTCTTTGTCTGCCTCTCTTACTCTCTCTCTCTCCTCTCTCTCTCTCCCCTTCTCCATGGATAGATAGATAGATCCAAAGGCTGGGGAATTTTGCCCACTCCTTTTTCCACTCTGCTCAACCAGTCTCCCACAGTTCAAACCAGGTCCAATGCCTAACCATTGAGGGGATGGATTTGACATCTTTTTATCACTCTGTTTGTCTTATTGTCTTCTCTCCTTCCCTCCCCCCAGGAAAAGAAATGCCCAGGTTTAGGTGTTACCTTATGTCTAGGGTCTTCCCAAAGGAAGGAGTAGCTATATTACCTACAGTTATACTCATCTCAGAGATCAATCATTAAAACCACTTAAACATGAAATGTTTTTCAGGACTGCTGGGTATTCATTTTTATACCTTATCTTGGCTTTTCACGGTCACCAAATCAAAGAATAGTTGTCAATAGTTCAACGTTAACCTGGCAGGAATTCTCCAGTAGACAACCCAAAGGATCTGTGCATGGCACCCTGTTATATAACATTTTTTTTTAAATCAGTGAAGTATAGAAGTGTTTAGAGAACCAGAAGACACTGAGCTGAGAGGCACAGCCAATACATTGAATGACAGAGGCAGGATCTAAAACTTAAAAAAAAAACCTCATGGTAGAGTATTGTGTTGATACTATTAAGAGGAAATTCAATAAGGATAAATGAAAAGATTTACACTTGGGTTCAAAAAATTAACTTCACCAATACATTACGGGGAAAACATGATTTGATAGGAGCAATATCTTAATCTCTGTCCACACTTACCACCCACACATGTTGGACTTGGTTTTCCTTAAATGGTATTCCTTGAGATTTATTTGGCTCAGGCAACTAAGTGTTCAGACTGTTGACTTCACTTTCTTATACTGTAGAGGGTCTCAGAAATGGCTTACATTATATAAGAAAGGAGCCTCACTCACCTGAATAAATTTAAAAGGTTCTTAATGCTTGGTCTAGTTGAAGATTCTATCATGGCGAACTAAATCTCCTTTTGTTGACAGTTGAATTACTTATAAGGATATCATTTTGTTTCATTATTGAACCTAAACTCCTCCTGAGGAAATAGTCTGTTCTTTCTCCTTGGAAACTTTTATAAAGACTAGATAACCACTTGACCGGTATATTACTATAGGGTTTCTTTCCAGGTATGGATTAGACTAAAGGATGCTAAGATCCTATCCAGCTCTAAAATTGTGATACCATAATTCTGTGATCTTCCTCTATCTTCCCTTCATTTGTTCCAGTCTGTCTCCTAGGATGAGATGGCCCCTTTCCTTGCCAAGTGTTAACCCTTCCTTGCTCTCCTCTGGGTATTTGCACAGCAATCATTTCCTTTCCTTTCATCTTCAAACACTCTGTACTCTCTATATACGATGGCTCCTTTCTCATTGCCTATATAGATGCTTATCATCTCTATTATTTAAAAAAAATCTTCCCTTGACTCAGCATCAAATCAATCAATATTCTGATGATTATATTTTATAGATTCCTAGAAAGAATAGTATATACTGATTGCCCAACTTTCTCAACAATAATTTATTCTCTAACCTCTCATAATATTTCTCCCGATCCCACCGCTCTACCAAAACCAATCTATCCAAGATCAAAAATGTATTCACTGCTAAATCCAATTGCCTTTTATTCATAGCTATTCTCCTTGAGCTTTCTGCAGTATTCAACACTAATGACTATTCCCTCCTGGATCTTCTCTCAACCCTTGGACTTTGTGGCCAACCTCTCTCCTGGTCATCCTCCTGTCTCTGACTGTTTTACTGGTTCACACCCTTTCTCTTAATGACCCTTTTCCTTGATGAATGCACCATTGTAGTTATTAGAGTGCCAGTCCAAAAGGAAATTTGGTGGTTATATTCAAGAGCAAGACTGGAAAGGATGACATTGCTTCATGTATACCCTTTCATATTCTAGAAGTTAGTTAACAGGTCATTCTTTAACTCTGTATGGCCATGTAGTCAATCAGAAGTCTACCTTTTGCCTTATACTCTACACCCACACAATTTAACCCTGCTATGACCTTAGTATTACACCAGCCACTACACAAGAATCCCTCACCCTTTGGCTAATACCTGGTTAATCCCCTCATCATCTGTTCCCTTTCGTCCTACATATGGACTGGGGAAGAGAGTCACAAAATAATAATTAAAATTCATGATGTATTACTTCACCTGGACCCTCACTGACAATCTATAGTTCTGTTTTATTCTTATTCACTCCCTAGCTCATTTCCTACAACAATTTTTCCAAAGCATTATTGCTTTACTCAACTCCCCACTGCACCATGTCCCCCACATATTTAAGACAATCTGATATTTCAGTTAAGCTGTGAAGACTATTGAATGGGATCTCACTGCCAAGAAGAGGCAGTGTGGCATAGTGGGTAGAGTGCTGGACTTGAACTTAGATGTGTCTGGGTTCAATCCAGCTTCTGACATTTATTATCTATGTGGCCATTAGCAATTCACTTGACTTCTCAGAGTTTCTGTTTTTTCATTTGCAAAATGAAGGGTATGAATTAAATGGCCTCTAAAGCCCTTTCTAAATCTACAGCCATGATCCAATGATCCTAGGGACTCTACCTGCATGAGGAAACTGAGACAAAGTGACATGCCCTACATCACACAGTAAGTACCTGGGGAATGTTCAAAACTCTGGGATTCTTGACTCTAGATATAATATTCTATTTGTCATACCCCCTACCAACCTCTATGTTAATCTTCAACCTTGATAACTGTTATCTCCTTATGGCCCTCCCTGTTTCCTCCATCAGTGCTAATTTTGATCCCATATGTTATACAGGGTCATAACCATAGTGCTCACATTCCTGATTACATGTTGTGACTACTTACTTGATCTGACCTCCTACGAGTTAGTCTCAAAACCTCCTACAAATCAATTCTATTCAATTTGCTCCATGTCCTATTCTGTCTATCCTCCATGGATGCTCCCCTTCCTCCTGCCTAAGTCTTTAATCGTGTTACTGTTTCCTTTCTCCATTTACCAAACTAATTCTCTCTCAAAACATCAAGAAGCCATGATTTCATCTGAGGGGAATATGCTCTCTGCTGATACCTAATCTAATTCCTTTAGAACTTTGTAATGGATAGTCTTTGAGATGTTCCATTGTGGGGGAAAGATTAGTTCCCTGAGACCAAATTGGTGATGAGCCTTTCCAAACTGAACTGAGGAGGCCCCCAGATTATAGTCACGCTCTCTATAACTGGACCCACTGGACCCAGAGCCAATGCCTTTTTAGCTTGTTAATATTACATCAAACTTCTGCTCTTCTTTCAGAGTTTTTGAAAACCTAGGCTTACTGCCATGTCATGGTGAGTCATCAGAGTGGGACTTTTGCTTCTTGATTTTCAAAATATATTTCTAAATCCATCCACCATTCTCTACAAGATTTACCTCAGCTCCTTCATAAGAGATATTGATATAAATCTGATATCAACACAATCAGTAGAAATTCGGGACCAAAAACTATAGATACGTGTATATTCTTGGCCGCATATTGTAGTCATCTTTTATTAATTCCACTTTGCTCTTATATCATGTTCGTCTCTGAATATATCCCTTTCCTCTCCAGTGAACCATCCCTTGTAATGAAGAGTAGAAAAGAGAAAAAAAATCAGTTCAACAAAACCAATCAATATATAAACCATGTGAGATGGTCCATACTTGAGAGCATCCGTGATATTCCACACTTGTAGTTCCCTTCCTTCACCTTTACAAAGAAGAGGGGCACATTTTCTCCACTGTTTTCTGGGTCTAAGCTTGGTCAAACTGAGCATAGAATTTTGTTCCATTGCTTTGCTCTTATAGTTGTTGTATTTATTGTGTGTACTATTTTACTGATTCTGCTTACTTCACTTTATAGCATATCTATACATGTCAGTCTTTCCATGCTTCACTAAATTCTGCATGTTTGTCCTTTCTTACAGTATGGTACATTATGTTACATTTCTTAAATTACATTAACATACCACAGTTTGTTCAGCTTTTCACCAATAAATGGGTGAATTATAAATAAATTCTTTACTACTATAAATAAATAAATACATAAATAAATTCTTTACTACTATATACAAGTATAATATTATTATAATTAATAATAAATAATTACAATATTATATATTATATAGGTATAATATATAATAAACAATAAAATAAAATTATTGTATTATTAAATCAACATACTATACTTAATTCTATATTTAAATTATTGTGCTATTACAAATATTTTGGTGAATAGAGGGCCTATATTTCTATCTTTGACTTCTTTGAGGTATTTGACTAGCAGTGGAATAGTCAAAGGCATATATATATAATTTGCTTTTTTGGTGTGGCAATTGGGGTTAAGTAACTTGCCCAGGGTCACATAGCTAGTAAGTGTTAAGTGTCTGAGGCTGGATTTGAACTCAGGTCCTCCTGACTCCAAGGCCAGAGTTCTATTCACTGTGCCACCTAGCTGCCCCAAAGGCATGTATATGTTAATCACTTTTGAAGCATAATTCTAACTTGCTTTTGAGAATGGTTATACCAATGCACAATTTTGCCAAAAGCATATTAATGTGTATTGGCTAATCTTATCCACTTTGTTTCTCCTGGGGGAGTGACAATATCTTCTCTATGTTAACATACACATTATTTCTTGGATAGCACTGAACCTAGTAAATAATAGTCATTATGAAAAATGTATATGTTATCCCATACAAGGATAACAGTACTGTGAGTAGATTTCTAAGATAGTAGTCACAACAATAAGAGACTTGGGAGGAGGGAAGGGTACAGTGAGAGAGATTATTAATAAGAAAGAGAGAGAACAATATGTGAAAAAGAAATCTTTGTACTTTAACAGCTGAGCTTGGAAGGCAGCTGAAGGGATAGGAAAGACTTTTTAAAACACCTTTGATCAATATGAAAAAGTCCCATTCCTCTTTATGGGCTTTGACAAGCTGTGTGGTCTCTCTTGTGATAGACAGGAGATGGATAAACAGACAGCCTCTGTCTTGAAGGCTGCCTGTGCTATCTGGATCAATTAATCTTGCCCGAGCAAGTCGGCCCTAATGGTGCTGCCTGGCATAGACCATTCATCAGGGTCCATTGATCCATCACACAGCATCACACAAAGAACTTGGTGAGCCTGCCACAAATGCCACATGACTACATGCCTCAGATTCAGCACAAGATAGCAAACTCAGGGTAATTATTTGTATTTGTCTTAAAAGAGAGAATCTGAAGGCTGTCATGTTGAGTGGTACTGATTTCTTATGAAGACATCAAAAAGGAGGATGTTCCTTCTCCTGACAAAAAGTTTGTCTACTCTGGTAAATAAAGTGAGGGCCTCTTTCCTATCAGCCTGACAACGTGCTCCTCTCAACACAAAGTACGGAGTGTTATTAGGTGGATAAACTAAGGCTTTCCCACTTTGAAAGCCAGATAGTGAGCAATCAGATCTGTGCTCACTTTCTATGTCACTGATTTCATGGGGGAAACTCCCCAAAGCACCAGGCTCTCAAAAAATTGGCAGGGGTGCAGTGGTCTCAATAGATTTTTTGTCTTATTCCAACTGACAATAATCACAGCCTAGTTAGAATGAGTCCTTAATGGCACTAGCATTACTTGCTTAGTCATTTGGATTTCTTTCCTTTAGGAGAATACCCTAAGGCAGCTAGGTAGTAGTGAACAGAGCACTAAAGACTTGAGTTCAAATTCATCCTCAGACACTTACTAATTTTCTGTGTGACCCTGGACAAGTTACTTGCCTTCCATTTTCCTTTTGTTTCTACAGACTGATATATTTATTAAAAACTAACAATTTTAAAGTTTAAAACTTCATGCTGGAGAAAGTTTTTAAAACTGATATAAAAATGTCAAATCATAGTAGAGGCTTTGATTGTATTCTGATAGGCAACTCTTAAAGTTCTCAACAATCTACTTCATTTATGACAATCATCATTGTAATTCCAAGAGCTACTGTAGGGAGGCCAAAGCAAAGACTACTTGATTCCAGCAAGAGTCATTAGAAAATGTAGCCAAGGGCAGTAAGAACTAGAATAATTAAAGCAGTTATAACCATCATTCCTCTGTGGGAGATGCTACAGTAACCCTTTGAAAGATATTTCTGGAGGCATAGAAAATGGAAGACTAAATCCATGCAAATGAAAACGATTGAGGAAAAATGCTGAAAGTTTCAGTGAGCATTCACTGTACCTGTGATAATGACAGTCACAACAATACCAACAATACTTTAGAGGTGTAGTCTGAATCTGTGATGGCGATGGTCTGGAGATGGTCTGAAAACCCTATGGTAAATGTGAAGGCCTAGAATGACCTCTTAAATACTGGCCTTCATGTTCTTATTGTTCAATGTGACTGGTTCAATGTAAGAAAAATGACTCTATGAAATTACGAAATTGATCTTTTGACATAAAGCTTAAGACTGGCCCTCATCAAACCTAATGTGATGATCTGCTTGACATGGAACACATTAGAACAACTTTCTTTCCAGTTCTGATGCCACAGCAAAGTGAGATACATTGGAATAAATGAGAAATACCCATACCCCACCTGCTAAAAATGCGTGCAGGTATCATTGATCATTAATGGAAGCAAAACTATGAGCATACACAAAATGGACTGATCACGTGAGTACTTTCCTTATGCACAAGAAATTTATCAGAACCAAAAAATGGAAATAGATTTCATCAATTATAACCAAGGAATTCATATTGATTATCAATGATGCTGTCAGCTTCAAGTGATACTACAATGCATTGCCAAGTAGTTCATGGTTTGAGGTTACTGAGGAAAGAATTCCTCTTTGATTAGAACTGTTTGTATTGCCAAGATTAGAACTGTTGGAAAAAACTGGAGGCTTGTAATACCTTCTGTGGGGTTTGAGATAAGGAATCAGGGAGGAATGAAAGTGTTACCTTACTACAGTGAGTTGAGCCCAACTGAAGTTGGATAACATGAATTTAAAATCGGTCTAGTTGGCAAGGTTGTATGATGGTTTCCTGCTCCATTCAACAGCATGAGTAGGATGGTGGGAACAATCTAAGACTAAGCTTTGACAAGGGATGTATTATGGGGAGTTACGAACGCAAGAGTAGAGGACAGTGCAGGGTTGAATTAACTAATTTTGGGGTCAAGATTAGGAAGAGAAAGGAATGAAGTCAAACCAAGGGAGAAGGTTTGACAAAGTACTAATAGATGGGAGGACTAGAGAGAAGCAACAAAGATAACAAAATAGATTTAGGAAGAGTGAAGCATAGGCCAAAATACAATGATACAAGGTTGTGATCAAATAGAGGTGTGTCAAAGATTTGATTAAAGAAGTGGAATACTTAAGGGAAATGGTGAGATCCAAAGTATGACCATGCCTTGGAACAGCTGAAGTGGAATAAGGGAATAGGTTATGGGATTTAAGGAGCTTATGAAATTTGAAAGAGCATTAGTATGCATGTGTATGTACCCTAATATAAGGGTGGGTGTTGGAGAGTAATGGAAGATATTGGGACAGATGCTGTACTCCTTGAGAGAAAAAGAGAAATGACACAGGAGTTCATGTGCTGCATTGGAGTTAATTGTTTTCTTGAAGCAAATAAACCAGCAAAAAAAAAAAAAATGCATCTCCATTCCCTGAGTCTGGTTTGTGTGCCCCCTACTCGACCTTTTAAGACAGGGAGATTCTCAAGGAACAATGGTATCTCTTTCCCCTTTTGGTCAGCACACACTTGATTGGCCCCTTCAAATTGCTCAAATGCATTTAACTTTTTAGGCTTATTTTGTTTCTTTTGTTCACATTTCAAAGATCATACCCAGGTCTGGTTTTCTGAGTAGGAATGCTTGAAAGGCCTCTATTCTATTAAAAATCCATTTTTACTGCCTGTGGAGTTATTCTCAGTTTTTCAAGATAAATTAATATGATCCAGACAATAGTATTTTGGTGGTGGTGGTAGTGGTGGTTGGTGTGTGTGTGTGTGTGTGTGTGTGTGTGTGTCTCTTTCTGCATCTTTGTCTCTGTGTCCCTGTTTCTTTTTCCCTGTCTCTTTTTCTATCTGTCTCTCTATGCTGTGTCTGTCTGTCTGTCTCTGTCTCTCTCTGTCTCTCCCCGCCCACCTCATCTGTCTCCTGACTACTTGCAGCACTTTTCTTTGACCCAGATCCTATTAATTTTGGTTACCAAATGTCTAGGTGTGCTAAATTTCTGGTTTCTTCCAGGCAATGATCCAAGGATTATATTTTTCTTTTTTCCTCTGGTTCTAATACTTCTGTGAAGTTTTCTTATTTTCTGAAAAACAGTATCCAGGGCTTTTGTTTGGTTGTGGTTTTCTGGAGATCAAATGATTCTTAAACTACTCTCAGTTTGTGGAAAGCTATTAGCATCAAAATAGTTTAAAGAAAATTAATTTCAAGGGTAAAGTACTGACTTGAAATAGGAAAAGGATAATGGATGTTAAAAGTGATACTAAATAAACAAATGAAGGAAGGCACAAGCCTAGCACTCATGGATTGACATGTGAACTAGACTAAAAAATCCAACAAATGTCATTGTATGAATTGTTCTTAGCTCTGCTAACCTCACTATCATCAGTTCATAGAAGTCCTCCTAGTTTCCTCTGAAACTGTCCATTTTGTGCTTTCTCATGGCACAACAATATTCCATCACATCCACATACCACAATTTTTATCCATTTCTCAGGAGATTAAGCGCCCTTTTAGTTTCCAGTTCTTAGCTATAGCAAAAAGTGCTGCCATGAATGTGTGTGTATTCACATTCACTCACACACACACACACATACACACACATACACACACACACTTTCTTTCATGGATCTCTTTAGGTGATATTCCTAGTAATGGTATTATTAGGGCAAAATATATAAACACTTTGGTAACTTTGGGAGTATTGTTACAAATGGCTTTCAGGAAAGGCTGTACCAATCCATAGCTCCACCCACAATTCACTAGTGTACCTGTTTTCTGATTGACTCTCCAACATTTCTCAAAAATTTACAATATTAATAGAGGCAAAAAAAAAGGAAATTTTATTTTGCTTAAATGAAAAGCAGGCAATGAGCCAAATTCAATAGTAAACATTTATGTACCAGATGGCTCAGCTTCAAAACTTACAAAGGAATAGTTAACTAAAAAAAAGAGAGATATAGGTAAGGCAGAATCATAATAGGAAACTTTAAAATTAAATTAAAAAGAAAATGGTGAACTAAAGAAACTATTGGAGAATTTGGAGTTGAAATACTTATGACATCCTCTGAATGGGAACAGCTAGGTGGCTGAGTGGATAGAGCCATGCCTGGAGTCAGGAAGACCTAAAAGCAAATCCAGCCTCAGACATTTACTGGCAATGTGACCCTTGGGGGTTTACTTAATCCCCATTTTTCTCAGTTTCCTCATCTGTAAAGTGGGGATAATAACAGCATCTACCTCTTCGGCTTGTTGTGATGGTCAAAAGAGGTAAATTTGTATAGCACTTAGTATACAGTGTCTGGCACATAGTGAGCACTATATAAACATTAGCTATCATCATCATCACCATCATCATTAGAACTGTACAACTCAATGTTTGATACATCTTTAAAAATTGTTACTAAGGAAAGAATTCCTATTTGATTAGAACTGTTGGGGAAAACTGGACTGGAAAACAAGATTTGGCAGAAATTAGGCTTAGAGCAATATCTTATACCATATTCAATAATAAATTCAAAATAGGTACATGATTTGAATATTAAAGACCATACCACAAAAATTAGAAAAGAAGCAGATTATATGCCTGTCACAGATGTGAGGAAGGGAATGAATTCTTAACCAAAAAAGAAATAGAGATGATTGCAAGAGATAATATAGATCATTTTAATTACATAAAACTTAGAAGCTTTTTCACAAATAAGATTATTGCAGCTAGGATTAAAAAGGAGTGGTTGATTGAGAAGACCATATAAAATATCTGGTAAGAGTTTGATACGCAAGATATATAGACAGCTATCAGAAATATATTTAATCAGGCCATTGCCCAATAGAGAAGTAGTCAAATGATATGAATAAACAATTATCAAAAGAACTGGAGATTATTAACAACCATATGAAAGAATTTTCTGTATCACTAATAATAAGAAAAATTCAAATGAATACAATCCTCAGGTTTCACCTCACCCCCTACAAATCAGCAAATATAGGAATTACCAATGTTAGAGGAGCTGGAGAAGGATGAGCACACTGGCGGATCATTAGAGCTGTGAATTGCACAATTCAGAAAAGCATCGTGGAAACAAAGAAAGTAACTAAGAGGTCCAGAGATTCAACAGGTGGGGATAGGACATCATTGACAAAAAAGGAAGAGTCCATATATACTAGGATATTTATGGCAGTACATTTTCGGTAGCAAAGAACTGAATTGAAAATAGATGACTGTTGTTTGAGGAATAACAACAAATGATGGCAATGAATATAATAGAATAATAACATGGAGTAAGAAACAATGAATATGATAAATACAGACAAACATCAGGAAATTTACCTGATCTAGTACAGAGTGAAGTGAGCAGAGACAAGATAACAATGTAGTCAATGACTGCAGCATTGTAAATGGAAGGAACAATAGTAAAACAATCCAAAATGAAAGATTTGCAGTTTCAAAGAGCAAGCCTGGCCCCGAAGAAGAGATGGGAAAAGACACCTCACCATTCTTCTGCAGAAGTAAGAGGTCCATTGGGTGAAGTGGTGCAAGGAGGCAGATATTTGGTCAGAATACGAGAGTAAAAGGTGGCAGGCATCCATCCTAGTGAAGAGGTTCCTTTGCATTGTGATGTATGAGTACTTTTCTTGTACTGTGATCACAGATAGCAATGCTGGTCAGTAACTAGACATAGGTTGAACTCTTCCAATATGGCTGAAAGGTGTTTTTCTGTCTGAAGAGCCTCCTCTCCAATGGGAAGTTGTAATAGAGGTGCAGGACGATTGGGGTGGAACTATTACCCTGTTTGGTAAAATACTTAATACATTTAACTAATACCTGATCAGGTCAGATCTATTTGTTAATTAGAGGCTTATTTGCTATGCGGTGCCATAAAGTCTCAGATGGTATTAAGTTATGCTGGCAAAAGTCAGACAAAAATTGGCGATGGTCAGCTAATAACTATATTCTACATTATTGAAGACACATGGGCCCCCATAGATGAAAGGCTTTCTCATTCAAAAGGAAAACTGAAGCAAAATTCTAGTTATTTTCATAAGTCCATCATCTCAACCTTTCTGGCAATATACATCACCCGGAGCCAGTATTATACTTTGGAGATGTGAGATGTCACATCTCATAGGAACTGTTGGCATTACCCGGTAGATTGCTGATATGTTAGCAGGAACTCTTTTACCTGAATCAAAGTTATAACCTAAGTCAATTTGACGGTCTCAATAGATGCTACCTCACACACACAATTTTTTTTTTAATTCTCTACTTGAAACATTTTTTGAAAAGAGGATTTATATACATGTAATAGAGTACAAAAAATGGTTTCTGCATGAAGCATGAATCTCCTTTTCATATTTGTTGCTTTTCAAAAAGAACATAAGCCTGCAAATTACTTTCAGAGCTGCCCTGCTTATCCATCCTACCTTCCAAACTTCTATACATTTAAAATATATTTCAGTGGTCCTCTTTTTTTCTCCATCATTATCGTTAACCCACTCCCAACCTCCTGATTAAAAAGAAAAAAATATATTTGTGACAAGTTAGAATGTTCAAGTAAAATGAAATTACATAATGACCATATTTTTCAAAAGTATGTCTTTCTTTACCTTAATTCCATCACCTCTCTGTTAGCAGGAGAGCAACGTGCTTCATCATCATAGGTCCTTTAGAAACATTGCTGGTCATCAAATTTCTCAAATCTTTTGAAGTCATTTTTCTTTAAAAAAAATATTGCTTTCTATGTACAAATTATTCTCCCAAGTCTTCTCATGTCATTCCATGTCAATCGGTACCCAGTAGC
This sequence comes from Vombatus ursinus, assembly GCF_900497805.2. NCBI lineage: Eukaryota > Metazoa > Chordata > Mammalia > Diprotodontia > Vombatidae > Vombatus > Vombatus ursinus. The sequence goes on along the minus strand of NW_020950239.1, from coordinate 12,724,484 downwards.
CTATGAAATTGTCTCTTGTTATTTCTTAGGGTACAACATATCATACATTGCCCAATTATCTAAGAGGAAATTTAAGGTACCCTCTTAGATTCCAGTTCTTTACTTTTATTTTCCCCATTCTATATCTTCTTTAGAACCAGAAAATTTGTTTTGCTTGTGACTAATCCCTCTCCATCATCATCCCTTCTCTTAATACTCCCCTCCCTATTCTTACTTCTTTCTCTTTTGAATTTGATGAATTTCTACAAGAAAGTATCACACATTGAATTTCATTTCTTACCATTTGAGTGGGGTGTAGTTGTTGCTGTGTTAACATTAATAATATGAGACATTAGGGTGGTTTTACCACTATAACCCCATGCATAATAATATAACACTGCAAACATCTTTTTACCCATTAAGTTCATACAAGATGTTCAAACACTTTTGCTTTCTTTTTCCTTTGATGTGACTAGCATAAGTCCTCATTAATTTAAATATAACACTCTATTTATATTTATTCAAAGCAAAAGTCAATGCTCCAAATAATATTCAGTAAAAGAAAAAGATGTGAGATTTTACACAGGAAATGAATGCATGGGAGTTCGCTCATTATAGAAATCGTATTTATTAAAGTTACCCTACATGGCACACCTTTACTAAGGTTACAGAGATTGTATTGTGTATTTTTTGTCCTTTTCTCTCTTGGGTAGAGGAGAAGGTACCCGAAGATTCAGTCGACCAGTCTATTTCAATATCAGCTTCTGTAGCCTTTTAAATGAGGATCTGTAGATCCCATATTGGAAGGTTTTTGTGTTCAATAGCAGCATTTCAGGATATTTGGTAGGATCTTTTTCAATAGGTTTTTAGATACTCTTCTCTTCTTGGTAGTTTGGAGAGGATATTTTGGTCACTGAGGATGAAAGTCTTTAGGCAGCTTAAATCTCTTAATAACATTTCTCCATCTTCTCCACAAGAATATTACGATGTACATAGCCTCTTATCTCCTAGTAATTTTGTCAAAAAGAAAAAAAGGAATGAGATTTGTCTATTGTGACCTGTTCAAGGAAGCACGCTGCCTTTTGGTAATTACTACTTTTTTTTCTTTTTTGGGTTTTTTTTTTTTTGGTGAGGCAATTGGGGTTAAGTGACTTCCCCAGAGTCACACAGCTAGTGAGTGTTATGTGTCTGAGGCCAGATTTGAACTGAGGTCCTCTTGACTCCAGAGCCAGTGCTCTACCCACTGCACCACCTAGCTGCCCCAGTTACTACCTTCTAAATATTTTCAAATCCTACTTTTGATGATTCATTAAATTTATCTGTTAGAATATAAATTCATTTGAAGTAGAAGTTATTTCATTGTTTGCATGTGTACCCCAATCCCTAGCACAAAGCAGTAAGTTAGTTAATACTTGCTGATTAATTGATCCATTTGAGAATTTCCCTAGGAAATGAAATCAAACTCCCTCATCTATTGGACAACTAGGTGGTACAATCAATAGAGCGCCAGGCCTAGAGTCAAGAAGACTCATCTTCCTTAGTTTAAATCTAACCTCAGATACCTACTAGCTGTGTGACACTGTTTGCCTCAGTTTCCTCATCTGTAAAATGAGTTGGAGAAGAACATTGCAAACCACTATAGTATCTTTACCAAGAAAACCCTAATAAAGGGTCATGAAGAATCAGACACAACTGAACAGCAAACAATGATCCCTGTTCTATAGTTCGTAGAATTTTCTTTCTTTTCCTTTTTTTTTGGAAACCATTTGCCATCCTCTAGTCTTGTGGTATCTCTCCAATTTTCCATGACCTTTCAGGGTGGCTCAGTAATAACATCTGCCAGTTGATTCATTTCCTAAGGCTCTATATCATCTGAACCAGGTAACTTGTATTCATCAAGTTCAACTCGGCACTCTCTTATTCTCTCTTTACTTTTCTTGAATAGAAATCCTCACTCATTTTTGTTCTATCATTTCCAAGGGGATAGTCATTCTTCTTTGGGGAGAAAATAGAAGCAGAGTAAAAATTAAGCACCTCTGCTCTCTGTTGTCAGTTATCATTTCATCCAAACTTCACAGAACAAATCCCCTTAATGAAAAGATTTGTTCTGTAAAACCTGGACTTATTCAAAAGGCAGTATTCATGGACTTAGAAGGCCACATGTAGCTTTGAGACTACAGGTTCCCCACCCCTGACATGGAGTCTATTTCATGGAGTATGCCTGGGAGGGAGATTCAGGGTTCAAGTCTGTCTCCCAAAAAGCCTGGAATTGACTTTTCTCTTTCCTTCAGACCTGTCTCCCAGGGGATCATGCATCTGGTCACAGAGGCTCCTGCATCCCTGATTAGGTCTCAAGTCTGTGTCCTAGCTGCAATGACCCTTGTTACAGTAGCCCTTGACCTATTCTCAGGTAAGTTGATAGCAGACCTTCTCTGTTTCTTTTTCCTTCTCAAGCTACACAAGTTGAGGCCCCTTCTCTAGCAGGTCTCGGCAGGTGCATAGAAGATTTTTTTTCCTTTTCTCTTTGATCGCTTCAAGCCTATTTTCAAACACAAAAGACACTTCCCTTGGCAGATTCTAGCAGGGTTTTCCTCTTCTTGGAGACATTATATGCTAAGTCTTTCAAGGACTAACACTGTTTGTAGATTACCTAAGGCCTCTGGCTGGCTTCTTCCTTCATTATTCTCTCACTTGGGCAATTTCACTGATGTTATCAAATTTAAGGGAAAATTCACTGAGCTGGAAGGGACCTTGACAGATACCTACTTTAACCCACTTGTTGTTTTACAGATGAAGAGAATAAGGCATAAAGAGTTTAAGTGAACAAGTTAGGGATAGATCTGGCATCAAAGCCTGAGTTTCTTCATTCATGGTATATTTTTTTCAACCTATCAATTAATAATCACTTAAATACTTAATATCTTCCAGTCACTAAATGTACTATACCGGACAAGATTAAAAGACTATTACTTTATTTATTTTTTAAAGTTTTGGTAAGGATTATCATTGAAAATACAGGTTAAAATTAATAACAATGAAGCTTATTGGATTAGTAGCTGATTTCACTTATCAATGTGTCCCTACCCCACATCACCATGTCTATAAGATTCCTTACTTGTACTTCCTTGAGTGGTTGCAGTTACCCAGGAATTTTCTGATTTGCAAAAGAGAGAGAGAGAAAGAGAGAGAGAGAGAGAGAGCTCATCTGTGTAGTTTAAGTAAACTAGGAGAAAGCTAGTTTTCACTTTTGTAAGATATTAGAAAATTAAGGATTTTTTTTTGCTTTGTTATGTTTTATAAAGAAAAATTGCAATCTATTTTTATAAGCCATTTGGGGGAAATGTCAAAGGCTCATGGAAATGAGGCTTACTCATTTGCATATTTCTTAAGACATTTATCAGACACAGTTATTTAATTCGATTACTATGCATCTATAATGTGTTCAAATCAAAACTTTATAAATTGAATCATATCTCCATTGTACTAGAAAATGTTGCTACTGAAGGTCTAGTCTTCCCCAATCCCCCCAGATAATAGTGCTCCTGCTCTATGTGGTATTCTCCAATGAAATCTGGGCTGCTTTAGGGCAGGGATTGTTCTTTTTTGAATTTTTTTTACTTTGCATCTCCAATCTTACTAGAGTAGATGGTTAATAAATGTTGAATTGATGGGTTATTTTGCAAAGTTAAGATGCCTTTCATAATGCAAATCACATTCTCTTTTGCTTCCACCAAATTGATCTTTTTTGTTTTAAAGATCAGATTCCCATATATCCAACTTACTTAATTCAGAGAACACCTAAAGTTGTAATACCATCTGTGAGAATCTCTTCCTACTATTTGTTCAAGTTTTAAATGAAAATTAAATTTCAACTTCCAAATTAGAAGACATTTGTAATCAGATACTTTCCAAGTGTTAAGCAAGAGGAGAGAAGAAAGACAATCTATGTACCAAGGGGGAACACCATGGAATATTAGAAAGAGCCCTGGACTTGTGGGTCAGATGCCATGAGTTGAAACACCAGCTTTGCCACCTATGCCTTATGTGACATTAGCTAAATCATTTTGCCTTTTTGGGTCTCATTTTCCTTATTTATAAAATAAGGGAGAGCAGGAGGTATAAATTAGATAAGATATAAGGTCCCTCTTAATTCTAACAGTTGTAACCTATGACTCAAGTCCAAGGGCATTTGCATAAAATTCTCCTCAGTGATGGAGAGAATGATTCCTTGATGGACCATGCCTGTGGAACGGAGATTCCTTGATGTACCATGCTTGGGAGAAGAGAGATCCTTCTCCATCTTTCCAGCTTCCAGAGAGAATGCATGTGGTTCCAGGCTCTGAAAACTTTTAGGAATAAGCGCATGTGGTTCCAGGCTCTGAAACCTTTTAGGAATAAGCCAACATGCAGAGAATCGAGTTCCTCAATACATCCCTGATACTTTGGGCAGTTAAGTTGAGATACATCATCCCTATTAGAGGGGCTCATTCACTCTGCATATTGTCCATTATGTTCTAATCTGCATAACTTCTTTGATTGCTATTTGATATCATCTTGGATAAATGAGTTAATTCTCTCTCCATTTGTCTTGCTATAACTGACATTTGTTTGGGAGTCAAACCTTCAAATATAACTTGCTTCACTGATTCCCGGTTAAAGACATAGTGACCAAGAGTACAGCTTGAACCTAAAAACTGTTTTCCTTAGACTAACAATATTAAAGGTCCGGATAGACATAATTCTAGCCCAGCATCTCCTCTGAGGAAAGCAAAATGGCCACCCCATTATGACCCAATCTCCTGTCATGAGTCAGTCTATGTTGGAGGGGGATGGGGGAAGCTCTAGAGATTTCTGTTCACACTTCCCATGATCTACATTTATACAAGCCCATGTGGACACACACATATAACCTATGTGCACCACACAAACACTCATAAACACGTACACACACACATGCACACACTCCTTACATAATCATTTAGTTTGTGGAATCCAGTTTAAAGTAATCATAGTGGCTTTACTCAACAAACTAAGCCAAATTGATGGGCTCAATAATGAATAACTTTTCTTTGCCAATTATCCCAGAATCCTTACACACTGGCATCTGAGGCCTGGCTAAAGAAAACATGGGAGTTGTGGTTCCTCTGGCTAGCAAATGGAATCCCCAAATGCTAAGGTAAAGAAGATTTGTTCTTCAATACTAACAGCACTATCTGTTTATTTGGTGTGTTCCATAGAAAGCTTTGAAGTTGCCTAGGATACAGATCCCATAAGTTAGGTTCCAGCGGAGACTTTTCAAATACTTTTTTTTTTAAAAGTACAAAGTAGATATTTTTATTAAATACATAGTATTTTTTCTATTGTGCCTATGCATAGTGGATTGGTTTGTTAGTCTTTAGAGGTGGAATGTATATCTAATAAGAAATGTAGCCAAATTTATTACATTTATCTGGTCACATATGATAAAAGTATCATCAGTAAGTTAGAACATAGTATGGGAAGTCAAAACTTGCAGAACTATATCCAAATCATTCTACAACTTTTAGCGACTTCATTGAGAGGGCTAGATCTCAGTCTCCTCTATAATTTAGAGATAATAATAATCTGTACCACAGACATTTCTGTGAGTTTGCCATTTGGGAAAAGAGGCACTATGATAGAGTAGATAGAGAATTGGTCTCAAAGCCAGTATAGTCTCAGTTCATAAAAAGGGTATACTGGAGTCAGCTTCAACTGGCTCTCAAGAGCCAATTATTAAATTTTAAGTGAGAGCATTTACACCTCAAATTTGGCAATCACTACAAATCAGGACTTGTTTTTTCTGTTTTGTTGATTATCTCAACTTAAGAAAATTATGGCTAAAATATTAGTAATACATATTAAACGTAAAAGTGTGTCTTGTATACATTTTTAGAGAGCCAGTTGTTAAATGTTTACCAGCACACCCCTGCAGAGCTACCATATAAATTGCATTGCTAGAGGGACTTTTCTCAAGCAGTAAACCCTTACACCAATAAAAGCACAGATCCAGTTGTTCTCCCTGTCTTTAGCATATGTATGTATTTCAGAAAGATCCAATTAGAAGTATAAGATAATAGCAAATAGTATCTAAATGAAAAGTATCCCATTATAGTTTACAAAAAAAGGATGTGGGTGAAGGAAAGTGGGATGTTTCAGGGTGTCTTTAGGGAACAGCAGGCAGATAGTTTAAAGAGCTGGTCTCCAGGGAGAAGCAGCACACTTATGTCTCCCAAAGCCATCAATTTCACATATGGTCCTGGGCCCCTTACAAACTGACTGCCTTTAGAAGGCTAATCACATGTACCCACAGCAGAATGAGCAAACATAAGGTATGACCAACACTCAGTCTGATGATTAGCCCCCAGCCTGATAGCAACCAATCCAAGGGCAGCCAGGTATTACAGAGATTATCGTGGTATTACTTTCAGTCCCTGGCCAAAAGGGCTCTTGTGTCCAGGTAACTTTGGCTATAAATGAAGGGGAAACTATTAAATGACAAATTTGGGCATGTTTGGTGTCTTCTTGCTTATCAGTACTAGAATATCCAGATGCCCTTGTGCACATGTGTTCAGAGAAAGGGGAAATGCTGGAGAAAAGCAGATTGAGAGCCATACATTGGAAAACAGACCTTTGAAAGTTTGCCAGCCTTTGAGAAAGGGTCAGCCAAGGCTCCTCAAAAGGAGGCTATGTGCCCATCTGACTGTCAATATCACTTAGCATACGGAGTTTGTTTTAGCAAACAGATGGCAGATGAGACGACATTATGACCAGTGTAGACATGGCCATCATGCAAAATGCTTCCACTGCCTGCCAGGCTCCTCTGTCACCTCTCAACCTCTCTAGCACACACTGCCCACTACAACTTTGCCACTCAGAGTGTAGCTCCCATTACTTAGTAGAAAGCATCATGAGGAATTTTGATGGATTTGCCTTCCTCAAATATTTTCCATTCCATTCTCATTTTAGAATGCCAACCTTCCAATGGGTTCACTGACATTACTGCCAGTCATTACAAAATTAAGGCTCTAATTAAATCATCAAATTGACTTAAACTATTTAGTATGCAAAAAAAGATCTTCCTTCAACCCCTTAAGCTAGATGATTAATTTTTCTCTAGAGTTTAAAAATCAAGTTTAAATTTACATTTGAGCTCTGTTCCAAACATGGTAAATAAAGCATGGACTGAATCTGCCTTTCCAAAATTCACTCAGTAAGAAAGATCATCCCTAACATCTCTCCTTCTCCACTGTCTAGGGACCTCGGTTGAGAACTACTTTCACTCATATTCTTTGAATCTGTTTCCTTATCCAAAAAAAGAGGAGCTAGGTCCCTTCCAGCCCCAACATTTGGTGATCTTACACAATTGAAGTAATAATATTTTCACTTCCTACTCCGCAGGGGTAATGCATAACTTTGTAAATTGTGAAGTGTTCTATGCAGGTGAATTATTGGTGCTGTTAACTTTAAGTTAATAATACATTTGTTATTATTATTATTATTAATTGTCTCCCTGACTATATCCTAGCTCTGGGATAAGTACTTTATAGAAAACTCCTTTGATACAGACAAATTAAAGAAAAAGTAAAACTGTTATAATATTGTCTTAATACCAAGATGACTAATGTGATAATCACAGGCTTTAAAAAGCAAGGAAAAATTAAATGGGTCTTGGAATTTAGAGCAGGAAGTGGGAGGTGATAGGAAGTAATGTGATAGAAGTCAAGTATCACACTAGCATGAACTGACCCCTTGACTTTAAGCAATTCACTCAACCTATCCAAGCCTTAGATTTCTCATCTGTAAAATGGAGTACTACTTGGATATCTTATTTCATAGAGTTCTTATGACAAGTAAGAGCAATATTTTGTAAGTCTTAAGGTGCTATACAAATGCTTTATCATTATTATCATTATTATTATTGTTAATCAAGAAGCCCTCCATGTGTGACAGACACATGAACCCAACCAACAATATACTAACAAAAAAACATCTACTTCCATGCTTATGTCTTGCAGATTTATCTGTAGAAACAGAGAGGCTTATGATCAGAATTCAGGACCTGTTTGCTGCCAACAGAAATTATAGAAAGGTAATTCTTAAGGAGAACACACATTGGTTATTAAGATCCATTGGACCATAAGTTCCCCCATCAGGCTAGACTGACTACTAGTGCTTCCATTAAACTAGATTGTGAAGTCCTCCGTTAGACTAGACTGTGAGTTCTTCCACTACACTAGATTGTGAGTACCTTCATTAGACTAGTTTGGAAGATCCGTCATTAGATCATGAGCTCCTTAACAGCAGGGACTGTCGTTTGCCCCTTTTTGTTTCCCCATCACTTAGTATAGTGCATGGAATTTAGTGTTTCATATATGTTTGTTGACTAATTTATTGAATATAAATCAAGGAAATGGTAGAAACTGAGCAACATATCACTGCGGGAAGGAAAAAAAAATGTAATACCTACTGAATCTCTAGTGTAACATCCCCTTAAAGCATGGTTAGTCATCATTCCAGTCAAGAGCAGGCAAACATAAGGTGGATCTGCTTCTGGACACATGAGATTGAATGGCTATTGCCCCCTCCCCCAGTTCAGAGCAGGTAGAGATATCCCTTGACTTCTTCCTTTGGTTGTGATGACTCAGGGTCTCATGTCTGTGGTGAATACAGTCTATCAATTGTCTGCTGACTCAGGTTCCATGTAGATACAATAGGGGTAATCCCCACCCCTAAGCTGTCTTCTTCTTGTCATTCTTGAAGGAAGACTTTCTAAACTCCAGGAGGCTGAGGGAAGCAGGGGGAGCAAGAAGATACTTTCCCCCTTGATCTCACAGCCTCCTAGGCAAGCTTGTGACTGAACTTGAAGAGCTTTCTATTTCTGTTGTCTTTTCTTTGATACAGGATCTAATGAGACTTCAAAAGACACCTGGCAACAACCCCTTCCCAGGCACCTGAGTAGCAGAATAATAACAGAGCAGTTGTGGTAGCAACTTTAGCAGAGGTAGACTGGTCAAAATGGAGATGTTTATACAGAGATCACTGGAAGATCCCACTTTGGTTTTGATGGGTTTGTACTTAGTATAGGTAAACTGTAAAATGGCTGATTACTGGCCTTTTCCAAAAAAAAAACCTATTTGCAAATGTCTTGAAGAGGTTGGAATAGTAGCCTCTGGACTGATTGTTATCATTCTATGATTCTTTATTGCTTTAGCAATCACTTTTTTGGGGGGGAGGGGGAATAAAATTTCCTTTTCTGTACTTGATCCATTATCATACTCTCTGGGTACCATTTCACTTGTACTCCCATGCCCCAGCCTAGAACCAAAATTAGATTTGTTCCTTGGGAATTGAGGTAGGGGTGAAATTGAAGTATTAGGAGCCTATTTGTCCTGTCAAGGAAACAGACCATCCCAGACCAAGAATAACCAAGGACAATCTAGAAGGCAGAGAAAGGACAGAGATTGGTGAAGCTCACTAGCCCCAGTGACATCAGACTAGTTGTTACTGGATTACTGCTCTACAAGATGAAGACAAGACAAGGAAATGGAACAACATATTACTAGAGGTTGCAAAAATTTAGACCCTTTAAATGAGTATCAAGAGACACTCACAGGTAGCTAGAATTATGTACCTGAACTTGATTATTTTCACAAACTAAAAATTAATGAACCCCCTTAGTGCACATAACTTATGTAGAACCCAAACAATCTTTGAACATTCAACAAATTCTGGGAGCCAGAGTTCCATCAAATATACAACTATTACCCATAACCACTAAACACAATGTTGATCTAAAATAAATTTCAGAGCCTTTTCTTATCACTATATGAAATCTAGTCTCCAAACTACAGAGAACAAAAAGCTTGTAAAATAGGGTAATTTAGTCACCGAAAATTGATCAGAGCTATGGAAGGACAAGACAAAGTACCTATTGTCCCTATTCTGAAGATGCTTTCAGTGAGCCTATTGAAGATGAGTTGATGTCCCAGTACTTTTATTCAATTATAAAAGCAGGTATTTGACCAATCTGTGCCCTAATATTCAATATATTGAATATAAAAGAATAATAGAGGTCTAGTATGTTGTCCCAGAACTGTTCCTATGTCAACCCAATCAAAACAATCAGAAAAGGACAAGATTGCCAACACTGATGGCAATGGCAGCAGCATGATGACATAAAAATGGACTCCAATGAAAACATGTATTAGTATATTGATTATGACACACACTATCTTGATATATCATTGTCAGTCAATAAACATTTATTAAATGCCTATTATGTGCCAGGCACTGTGCTAAGAAATGAGGCTACAAAAAGAGACAAAGGGGAAAAAAAGGAAAAAAAAAAGACAAAGGAGAGTTCCTACCCTCAAGGAGCTGACAATCTAAGGGACTCAGTAAATGCTAGCTGATTATTGACTGACCTGGAGTAAATCATTTAAATGTTTGGTACTCCCAAAGAACTCTGTAACCAGGTATTGTTACCACCCATTTACTAGCCTGCATTGGTACAGAGAATTTCCTCACCAAGAGTTCCCTATATTAATGAAATCACAAATCTTGTCTTATTAAAATAATAATCATCATCGAAGCAAACCCATTCATTCACAAATGAGGAAACTGAGGCCAGAACAAATTAAATAACTTTTCCCAAGGACATAAAGACCAGCAGAGATGGAATTTGAACTCAGATCTTCTGCCCTCAGGTCCAACATTCTTTGGAGGTATACTATATTACCTTCGCAATGTTTCCCTGTTGTTGTTTTTAATCATATAGGTTCTGAAGAAATAGGATATTCATTTCTACAATACTTTTCTCATCCCTTTCACTCCATACTAGCTTAATGTGAGCTTTGGTTGGAACAATTTTGATTTGCCAAATGAACCACAGCACAAAGTGATAGCAACTCCCATAGGGTTATCATGATGTTCAGTAAGGTAATACATATTAAGCATTTTGTAAATTGTAAAGCCAAAAAAAAATAAACTATCATTATTGTTGTTGTTATACACTGCTTCAAAAAATGATTTTTTTTCTTCTAACCAAAGTGGTTGCATTTTCTTTTGAGGTGTTCCATCTAACCCTAAGATCTATTAGTTAAGCGACCCTTAGGTGCTAGTTTTCTATCTGGTAAAGTATTGAAGAGGGCCCCAGAAGCATGGCTTCTATAGATGTTTTATCTCTAGGACTGATGCTCCCAGGTCTTGGGAACTCTGCACTGGACTCAGAGCTAACATTTGCTCTTTTTCATTTTTGCTAAAGATTTTCCCAAAGTCTCATGACAGGCAGAGCACAAGTCAGAACAATGTGACATACTCTTTCCATTCTGTCACCTCCCAGTCACCTCAGCCAACTGCCAACTACTTGGCACTCAGATTTATGGAATTAAAGTTCCCATAAGGTTAGGGAGTCTCCAGAGATTCTTACATTGAAAGACTTATGCTCAAATAGGGGGAACTGATATAAAGAAGTGGTGGCCAGAACAAGATGTTTTAGTCAGCAGATTAATGAGAGTGATGAGTTGATCCATAATGTCATACATTGGCACATACATTCCAGAAGTAAAGGGAGTATTGGTTCACACACTGGGCCCAGAGCAGGAGATGAAATGGAAAACTATTCATGTGGCAGGAGGGCAGATGGTAATATGGCCCAAGAGGATGTCTGGTAGTGAAGCATAATCTGGCCTTCAATGACTCTATATAGAGGTCAAGACAGCTCAGCTCTAAGATAAGGAGTTGATAAATTAGTGAGTTAGCTGCTCCAGGGCCTGGGAGCCCAATTTCTGGAGGTACAGCCTGGAGGGCACAGTTGCAGGTGGGGAGATGGAAATCAGCAAAAGGACAGACAGCAAGATGGTATGAGTGGATGATTGAATGGCATACAAAGCATGATCTATTTTTTAGATGGCTGGATATGATGGACTAGGTCTTAGGTGACATATTTAGAGTAACTAAAGCAGAATTAACAAGACAAAAAAACACATGCATGAAGTAAATAACATTGGAGGTTTCTTTTTATTGATTAATTAATTTATTTTTAGTTTTCAACATGCACTTCCACAAGACTTTGAATTCCAAATTTTCTCCCCATCTCTCTCCTCCCCCTACCCCAAGACAACGTGCATTCTGAATATTCCTTCCCATAATTAGGTTTCCCTTTTATCACAGCTCCCCTTCTCTTATCTCCTTCCCCTTCTATTTTCCTGTAGGTCAAGATAGATTTCCATATTGCTTTTCCTATATATCTTATTTGCCAGTTGCATGTAAAAACAGTTTTTAATATTTGTTTTTTAAAACTTTGAGTTCCAAATTCTCTCCCTTCCTCCCTCCCCACCCACCCTCATTGAGAGGGTAAAAATTCAATATAGATTATACATGTGCAGTCATACAAAACACTTCCATAATAGTCATGTTGTGAAAGACTAACTATATTTCCCTCCATCCTATCCTGCTCCCCATTTTTTCTATTCTCTCCTTTGACCCTCCTCAAAAGTGTTTGCTTTTGATTACCCCCTCTCCCAATCTGCCCTCCCTTCTATCATCACCTCCTCTCTTATCCCCTTCCCCTCATTTTCCTTATAGGGTAAGATAGATTCTCATACCCAATTGAGTGTAAATGTTATTCCCTCCTTAAGCCAAATCTGATGAGAGTAAGATTCACTCATTCTCTTTCACCTCCCTGCTCTTCCCCTCCACTGTAAAAGATTCTTCTTGTCTTTTTAATGTGAGATAATTTACTCCATTCTACCTCTCCCTTTCTCCTCCCAGTACAATCCTCTCTCACCCCTTAATTTTATTTTTTAGATACCATCCCTTCATGTTCAACTGACCCTGTGCTCTCTGTCTATGCATATACATGCAAATACACACACACATACACACACACACACACATATATATATATTTTATATATATATATATTTTATATATATATATATATATAATGTATATATTCCCACCAACTACCCTAATACCAAGAAAGGTCTCATGAGTTACAAATATCATCTTTCCATGTAGGAATGTAAACAATTCAATATTAATAAGTCCCTTATGATTTCTCTTTCCTGTTTAACTTTTCAGGATTCTCTTGAGTCTTGTATTTGAAAGTCAAATTTTCTATTCAGCTCTGGTCTTTTTATTAAGAATGCTTGAAAGTGCTCTATTTCATTGAATATCTGCTTTTCCCCCTGAAGGATTATACTTAGTTTACCTACATAGGTAACTCTTGGTTTTAATCCTAGCTACTGTGATGTCTGGAATGTCATATTCCAAGCCTTCTAATCCCTTAATGTAGAAACTGCTAAAACTTGTGTTATCCTGATTGTGTTTCCACAATACTTGAATTGTTTCTTTCTGGCTGCTGGCAATATTTTCTCCTTGACCTGGGAACTCTGTAATTCAGGTATAATATTCCCAGGAGTTTTCCTTTTAGGATCTCTTTCAGGAGGTGATCAGTGGATTCTTCCAATTTCTATTTTACCCTCTGGTTCTACAATATCAGGCAGTTTTCCTTGATAATTTCTATTTTTTTTTTTGGTGAGGCAATTGTGGGTTAAGTGACTTGCCCACAGTCACACAGCTGGGAAATATTATGTGGCTGAGGCCAGATTTGAACTCAGGTCCTCCTGACTCCAGGGCCGGTACTCTATCCACTGCAACACCTAGCTGCCCCCCAAAACAAATACATTTTTTTTGTTGTTTGTTTTGTTTTGACTAGGCAATGGGGTTAGGTGACTTGCCCAGGGTCACACAGCTAGTAAGTGTTATGTGTCTGAGGTCAAATTTGAACTCAGGTCCTCCTGAATCGGGGGCTGGTGCTCTATCCATTGTTCCACATAGCTGCCCAAGTTCTGGATGTTTCTATTTTTTTTTTTTTGCTAGGTTAAGTGACCTGCCCAGGATCACATAGCTAATGTCAAATGTCTGAAGCTGGATTTGAACTCAGGTCCTCCTGACTCCAGGGACCAAGCTCTATTCACTACACCACCTAGCTGCCCCGATAATTTCTTGAAAGATGATGTCTAGGCTCTTTTTTTGGTCATGGTTTTCAGGTCGTCCAATAATTTTTAAATCATCTCTCCTGGATCTGTTTTCCAGGTCAGTTGTTTTTTCAATGAGATATTTCACATTGTATTCTATTTTTCATTCTTCTGGTTTTGTTTTATAATTTCTTGATGTCTCATAGAGTCATTAGCTTCCATTTGCTCCATTCTAATTTTTAAGGAATTATTTTCTTCAGTGAGCTTTTGGACCTTCTTTTCCATTTGGTCAATTCTGCTTTTTAAGGCATTCTTCTCCTCATTGGCTTTTTGGACCTCTTTTGCCATTTGGGTTAGGCTATTTTTAAGGTGTTATTTTCTTCAGGTTTTTTTTTTTGGATCTCCTTTAGCAAGCTATTGACTTGTTTTTCATGATTTTCTTGCATCACTCTCATTTCTCTTCCCAATTTTTCCTCTGCTTCTCTTACTTGCTTCTCAAAATTCTTTTTGAGCTCTTCCATAGCCTGGCACTGATTCATATTTTTCTTGGAGGCTTTGGATGTAGGATCTTTGACTTTGTTATTTTCTTCTGGTTGTATGTTTTGATCTCCTTTGTCACCAAAATAAGATTCTATGTTCTGACTTTTTTTTTGTACTTTTTGCTCGTGTTCTCAGCCATTTACTTGACTTTTTAACTCTTTGTTAAGGTAGGGCTCTGCTTCCAGTGTGGAGGGTGTACTATCTGAAACTTTGTGGGGGGTGGTTTGCCACTGTTTTCAGAGATACTTCTAGGGACCTGTAAATTTTCAGTTTTTCCCAGGTGGTATGATCAAAGGAGAGGTGTTTACTCCTTTCCTGGTCTGTGCTCTGGTCTGTTAGTGAGCCAAGCACTCTTTTCTGCCTTGGAACTGTGAGGAAGATTCCCTCTCCACTGCCACACCAGTGCTCTTCCTTGCCCCAGGACCACCATCCAGGACTCTGACCCAGATCCAAATCCACACAGACCCATATCCATAGGCAAAGCAAGAGATTCCTGCCTCAGCACCAACAAAGAGATCTCTGCAATCCTCTTCTGATCAGCCACTTGATTCCCTCATAATCTGTGGGCTGAGAGCTCCAGAAGCAACTGCTGCCTTTGTAGCCACCAAACCAGGGCTATGCTAGGGCCAGGGCTGGACCCCATTCCTCTCTCACCCAGGTCTCACAGACCTTTCCCACTGACCTTCTAAGTTGTCTTTGGCATTTATGGGTTGAGAAGTCTGGAAACTGCCACAGCTGCCAGTGATTCAGTCTCCTGAGGCCTGCTCCAGGTTTGCTAGGGCCCTGTCTTTGCCTATGTGGTCTATGCTGAGCTGTGGTCCTCTCCTAGCCTGGTGCAACAGTCTTTCCCATCAACCCTCCAGGTTGTCTTGGGCTGGAAATTTGTTTCACTCTATCTTTTTATGGGTTCTGCTGCTCTAGAATTTGTTTAGAGTCATTTTTACAGGTATTTGGAGGGGTTTGGGGGAGAGCTCAAGCAAGTCACTGTTTTTTACTCTGCCATCTTGGCTCTGCTCCCTGGAGATTTCTAATAGAGTTCTTTTTCGATGTTGCCATCCCCAAGTCATTTGGATATAGACAGTAAAAAGAGCTTCATAAGCTTGTAATTCAGCATCTGGACATGGGAGCCCCTACCCAGTTGCTCCATGGCAGTGGTTCAGTATATAACACTCAACACCACAAATAAGGTAACAGAAAACTATTCCACAGAGTTATGTGAAGGAAGAGCAAGACATTTGTCAGAATGGATACTGGAAGACTCAGGTAATGGAGAGGAAGCCAGAGGAGACCATAAAAGCATCACTTGAAGGAACTGCAAATATTTAGTCTGAAGACAACAACAGTCAGCATGTAAGTGATAATTGTGCTCAAGTATTTGAAGGGCTGTCTCATGAAAGAGATTAAACCTATTCTGTTTGACTCCAAAGGGCAAAACCAGGATCAAAGTGTAGAGCTGAAAAAAAGACAAGTTTACATTTGATGCCAGGAACAAAACTGCCTAAAAATTAGAGCTTTCAAAGAGTGAAAGAGGCTGCCTTGGCATACTATTGGTCCTTCCTCAATAAAAAGCTTTCAGGGAAGGCTCTATGGACACATTGGAGGTGTTTAGAGGAAGGATTCTTTTGGGACATGAATAGCACCAAATGGACTCTGAGGCCCCTTCCAGATCTAAAAATCATATGATTCTGTTATTTTCTGAAAGTTTCTGTCCTTGTAACCAGATACATCAGTAGAAAATTCCACAAAAATAGATGTAAAAATGAGTAAAAATTCAAAGAGGGATCAGAATCCAATGGACCAGTTTTGCAACATGAGGGAAACGGAACAAAAATTCCTGACAGGAGAATGATGCAGATGATTATGAGATCATGAAACAACAAGAAAATCCAAAATGATTCAAAAGATAGATAAAAAATTTCAAAGAATATATTAGAATTTTATTTAGGTTGGAAATCAATCTCAACTCCACATTAACAAAAACAAACATCAGGGTAAAAAAATGGTGTCAAATCTGTTCAAAAAAGCAGAAACTGAAAAAGAATGACAGATACAGAACACAAAATTATAGAGGTTAAAAATATTTGGTAAAAGGAAGCAAAAGGCAGTATTTTTAAAAGAACCTGTGAATTTTATACAAGCCAAAGTAATTACTCTTAAAGATAAAATGAGCAGATGACTTCACTTGTATAATTGACATCATATTGCTTGTCTTTGCAATGTGTGGGAGAGGGAAAGAATTTAGAACTCAAATTTTTTTTTTAAAAATATTAAAAATAAATAACAATAATGAAAAAAGACAAGATGCAGAGAGATGACTTGAGAATGGCATATCTCCCAGAAAAACATGATAAAATCTTCAAAGTAAATGACATTGTAGAAAATAATGACATAAAATTGTCCAGACATTTTGAATATAGACAACAAAGAAATAATAATATGGACCTACAAATTGTCACCTGAGGAGGAGGAGGAATTCTTTCTTTAAAATTCATAAAATATAAAACATATAGTGTTTAAATTTCACAATATCAAAAGAAAACCATTTTTGCAGGTTAATAGACTTACCCACAATCACATAACTAGTGTCTGAAGATATATTTGAATTGAGATCTTCCTGACTCTAAGCCCAGTACTCTACCCACCATACCACCTAGTTGTTCCATATTGGCTCATACTGCCCCAGAGTTTTATTTTGTTTGTTTTCATTTTGATTTTTTTAAATAAATGTCCTTGCACAAATCGTTCAAACTCTTCTCATTTCATTCTGCCTCAGTTCCCAGTTTGCAAGATTCTCCACACTTGTATCTTTTGTCATTTCTTGTGGTTCAAAAAAATAGAGCTGTGTGACCTTGGGCAAGTCATTTAATCCGTATTTACCTAAGTTCCTCATTTGTAAAATGAGGGCATACTGGATGAGAAAATGACAAACCATTCCAGTATCTTTGCCAAGAAAACTCAGTGGATAAAAGTCCATGAGATTATATAAAGTTGGACACTTTGTACAAAATACATGCACGCTAAGTGCTTGCTATATTGAACTAAATTAAGTTGAAAAATTTTCTGAGCATTTTCAATGATTTCAAGCTGCTCCCTGATTTTTTTAATACTAGTATTCTTTGGTTAATGACTTGTGGTGGGGACAGCTAGGTGGAGTAGTGGATAGACCACCAGCCCTGGAGTCAGGAGGACCTGAGTTCAAATCTGGCCTCAAACACATGACAGTCACTAGCCGTGTGACCCAGGGCAAGTCATTTAACCCTGATTGCCTTGCAAAAGAAAAAAAAATAAAGACCTATGGTGGTAATCTGTGATGATGATCAACAAAGAAGAGATGTATGGTGGGCATAAGTGCTCTATAGACTACAATTCATATTGATGAATATATTATGAATCCAAAGGTAACATTAAGCATCATTTTATGTAATTATCTCATATTTCAGTGCTCATGATAAGAATTTGCAAAATGACCACAGTGAATATTATGATAGCCCACACAACATCAATTGCAAATGATTAGGAAGTGAAGAAATTCTGCAAAGCACTCAATAAAATCTTCCAAAATTAATCAATATATGTTTGTGTGTGTGTATGTTAATTCTTGGTCACTTCAGTGTGAAGGTAGATGTATTTCACAAATGAGGAAGGTGAGAAAAATATTTTTAGACATCATGGTTTATGAGTAAAATAAAAGCACCTAAATGCTTGTTAATATATTGAAGTTTCATATCTACAAGAATTTCCTTTGAGGAGAGAATGAGGAAGCATAGCAAGCACCAAACAGCTGTTGTTGAGTTGCTTCCTTCTCCAGCTCATTTTATAGATGAAGAAACTGAGGCAAACAGGGTTAAGTGACTTGCCCAGGGTCATAGAGTTAGCATCTGTCTAAAGTCAGATTTGAACTCAGTGAGATGAGTCTTCCTAATTCTAAGCCCAGTGCTCTCTCCACTGTGCCACCTAGCTGCCTTATCACCAAATAGCACCACAAGAAAATAACGTTGAATATATTTTAAGACAGGACCATATGATTACTGCTGTGAAAATCATTTAGCTATCCAGATATAGATAAAGCAAAAATACATACCAAATTAGAAGAAAGATCAAAAAGGAGAAGAAACTTGTCATTAAATTTAAGCAGTTCCCATACAACCCGTTTTTCAAGATTTCTTTTTTAAATCCATCTTTTTATTAATGATTAGGCTCATATTTGAAGGTTAGGTTATTGGGAGGTACAAAATGAACTCCATTGTTTCTTGAAATAATATCTTCCATTCCTTTCTTTGATTTCTTGTAATTGAAGAATAATCCTTTCACTCAAATTGCTTTTCCTTTATATTTCAAGGTCTTTCTTCTGGCTACTTGTAAAAATGGTTGGTTTTCACTGGAATTATTGAATGTAGCCACTTTATAGCTTGAAGTTTGAAGGACAAGTTGTTGGGTTTTTTCCTGCCAGTTATTTGTGGGTTCTCTCAATCAATGATTTTTCTGTCTATATTCAGAAATTATGAACAGTTTTCTTGTTCTATTTCCTGCAAGTAATTAATTCAACTTGTCATGGTCTCTGAAAAACATTTAAAGATGAAACTACCATGAGAATGACAGATGAAAATGGAAAAGATCTGTCAAAATTTCTGTAACAAGCTCGTTTCTCCATCAATGACAGTGGAGGCGCCACACTTATACTCTAAAATTATAGTCCCTCTTGTGTTGCATGGTGGAATAGAAATAACACCGAGGAAAATGAAAATGGTAACAGCAACCAGACTAGATCACAGAGGAGGTTACCATTGTGGAAGTGACACAAATTTAAGGGTGTATCTGAAAGGAGAATATCAAATACTTAGACAGGGGAAAACAAACTTGTTTAGCTGGGCTAGTTCCTAGCTGGGATGGGTTAGGCAGACCATTTCTTTGGGCCGTTGTGCTATCTCCTCACTAGAGGCAGCTACTGCTGCTCCAATTATCAGTGGGAACTCAGAGGACTTTAGAGGATCTCCTATTCTCACCAATCTAGGGGCTCCCCTAGATAGATTGAGCTCTCATTCTCACCAAATACCTAAGTGCACTCCAGTCTCAAGACAGCAATTTACCACTACAATCAGGGAAGAAGACGCATACCAGGATGAGAGTTTTCATAGGGAAGAAGAAAAGAAAGAAGGAAGAAAAGAAGGAAGGAAGGAAGGAAGGAAAGGAGAAAGAAAGGTAGGAAGGAAGGAAGGAAGGAAGGAAGGAAGGAAGGAAGGAAGGAAGGAAGGAAGGAAG